>NW_026974553.1:0-129327 GCF_015220805.1 Pogoniulus pusillus | reverse complement strand
CACTGGCAAAAGAAACTTTCTCCGAGCTGCTTTCCTTTGAAGCAGAAACACGTTTACATCCTAGCCCCAATGAAGAACCATAGAAATCCGGTTAGAAAAAGCATTACTTCTGTGTGTAGGGCCTAGCCTGGAATCCCCTGCACCATTCTGCAGCTTTCCAGCTCCCTCACACACTGGCAAAAGAAACTTTCTCCTAGCTGCTTTCCTTTGAAGCAGAAACACGTTTACATCCTAGCCCCATGAAGAACCATAAAATCGGTTTACAAAAGCACTCCTTCTGCTTATAGACCCAGCCAGGAATGGCTAGCCTGGAATGCCCCTGCACCATTTCTGCAGCTTTCCAGCTCCCTCACACACTGGCAAAAGAATACTTCTCTCCTAGCTGCTTTCCGCTTTGAAGCAGAAACACGTTTACATCTAGGCCCCAGTGAAGAAGCCATAGAAATGCCGGTTTAGAAAAAGCAGTACTTCTGGTGTAGACCCAGGCCAGGAATGGCCTAGCCTGGAATCCCTGCACCATTCGCAGCTTTCCCAGCTCCCTCACACACTGGCAAAAGAAACTTTCTCCTAGCTGCTTTCCTTTGAAGCAGAAACACGTTACATCCTAGCCCCAATGAAGAACCATAGAAATGCCGGTTAGAAAAAGCATTACTTCTGCGTGTAGACCCAGCCAGGAATGCCTAGCTGGAATCCCCTGCACCATGCTGCAGCTGTTCCAGCTGGCGTCAACTCACTGCAAAAGAAACTTTCTCCTAGCTGCTTTCCTTTGAAGCTGAAACACGTTTACATCCTAGGCCCCATTGAAGAACCATAGAAATGCCGGTTAGGAAAAAGCATTACTTCTCGTGGTAGACCCAGCCAGGAATGGGCTAGCCTGGAATCCCTGCACCATTCTGCAGCTTTCCAGCTCCCTCACCCATGGCAAAAGAAACTTCTCCTAGCTGCTTTCCTTTGAAGCAGAAACACGTTTACATCATAGCCCCATTGAAGAACCATAGAAATGCCGGTTAGAAAAAGCATTACTCTGCGTGTAGACCCAGCCAGGAATGGCCTAGCCTGGAATCCCTGCACCTGTTCTGCAGGCTTTCCAGCTGCCTCACACACTGGCAAAAGAAACTTTCTCCTAGCTGCTTTCTCTTTGAAGCAGAAACACGTTTGACATCCTAAGCCCACTGAAGAACCATAGAAAGCCGGTTTAGAAAAAGCATTACTTCTTGGTGTAGACCCTGCCAGGATGGCCTAGCCTGGAATCCCTTGCACCATTCTGCAGCTTTCCAGCTCCCTCACACACTGGCAAAAGAAACTTTCTCCTAGCTGCTTTCCTTTGAAGCAGAAACACGTTTACATCCTAGCCCCATTGAATAACCATAGAAATGCCGGTTAGAAAAAGCATTACTTCTGCGTGTAGACCCAGCCAGGAATGGCCTATGCCTGGAATCCCCCTGCAACCATTCTGCAGCTTTCCAGCTCCCTCACACACTGGCAAAAGAAACTTTCTCCTAGCTGCTTTCCTTTGAAGCAGAAACACGTTTACATCCTAGCCCCATTGAAGAACCATAGAAATGCCGGTTAGAAAAAGCATTACTTCTGTGTGTAGACCCAGCAGGAATGGCCTAGCCTGGAATCCCCTGCACCATTCTGCAGCTTTCCAGCTCCCGCACACACTGGCAAAAGAAACTTTCTCCTAGCTGCTTTCCTTTGAAGCAGAAACACGTTTACATCCTAGCCCCATTGAAGAACCATAGAAATGCCGTTTAGAAAAAGCATTACTTCTGCGTGTAGACCCAGCCAGGAAGGGCCTAGCCTGGAATCCCCTGCACCATGCTGCAGCTTTCCAGCTCCCTCACACACTGGCAAAAGAAACTTTCTCCTAGCTGCTTTCCTTTGAAGCAGAAACACGTTACATCCTAGCCCCATTGAAGAACATAGAAATGCGGTTAGAAAAAGCATTACTTCCTGTGTGAGACCAGCAGGAATGGCCTAGCCTGAATCCCCTGCACCATTCTGCAGCTTTCCAGCTCCCTCACACTCTGTCAAAAGAAACTTCTCCTAGCTGCTTTCCTTTGAAGCAGAAACACGATTACATCCTAAGCCCCACTGAAGAACCATAGAAATGCCGGTTAGAAAATAAGCATTACTTCTGCTGTATAGACCCAGCCAGGAATGGCCTAGCCTGGAATCTCCCTGCACCATTCTGCAGCTTTCCAGCTCCCTCACACACTGGCAAAAGAAACTTTCTCCTAGCTGCTTTCCTTTGAAGCAGAAAACACGTTTACATCCTAGCCACATTGAAGAACCATAGAAATGCCGGTTAGAAAAAGCATTACTTCTGCTTTTAGACCCAGTCAGGAATGGCCTAGCCTGGAATCCCCTGCACCATTCTGCAGCTTTCCAGCTGCGTCACACACTGGCAAAAGAAACTTTCTCCTAGCTGCTTTCCTTGAAGCAGAAACACGTTTACATCCTAGCCCATTGAAGAACCATAGAAATTGCCGTTACGAAAAGCACTCTTCTGCTTATAGACCCTGCCAGGAATGGCCTAGCCTGGAATCCCCATGCACCATTCTGCAGCTTTCCAGCTCCCTCACACACTGGCAAAAGAAACTTTCTCCTAGCTGCTTTCCTTTGAAGCATAAACACGTTTACATCCTAGCCCCATTGAAGAACCATAGAAATGCCGGTTAGAAAAAGCATTACTTCTGTGTGTAGACCCAGCCAGGAATGGCCTAGCCTGGAATCCCCTGCACCATTCTGCAGCTATTCCCAGCTACCGTCACACACTGGCAAAAGAAACTTTCTCCTAGCTGCTTTCCTTTGAAGCAGAAACACGTTTACATCCTAGCCCCACTGAAGAACCATAGAAATGCCGGTTAGAAAAAGCATTACTTCTGCGTGTAGACCCAGCCAGGAATGGCCTAGCCTGGAATCCCCTGCAACCATTCTGCAGCTTTCCCAGCTCCGTCACACACTGGCAAAAGTAACTTTCTCCTAGCTGCTTTCCTTTGAAGCAGAAACACGTTTTACACTCCTTGCCCCACTGAAGAACCATAGAAATGCCGGTTAGTAAAAGCATTACTTCTGCTTATAGACCCAGCCAGGAATGGCCTAGCCTGGAATCCCCTGCACCATTCTGCAGCTTTCCAGCTCCGTCACACACTGGCAAAAGAAACTTTCTCCTAGCTGCTTTCCTTTGAAGCAGAAACACGTTTACATCCTAGCCCCATTGAAGAAACATAGAAATGCCGGTTTAGAAAAAGCATTACTTCTGTGTGTAGACCCAGCCAGGAATGGCCTAGCCTGGAATCCCCTGCACCATTCTGCAGCTGCTTTCCTTTGAAGCAGAAACACGTTTACATCCTAGCCCCATTGAAGAACCATAGAAATGCCGGTTAGAAAAAGCACTCCTTCTGCTGTAGACCCAGCCAGGAATGGCCTAGCCTGGAAATCCCTGCACCATTCTGCAGCTTTCCAGCTGCAAACCACATGGCAAAAGAAACTTTCTCCTAGCTGCTTTCCTTTGAAGCAGAAACACGTTTACATCCTAGCCCCACTGAAGAACATAGAATTGCCGGTTAGAAAAGCACTACTTCTGCTTATTAGACCCAGCCAGGAATGGCCTAGCCTGGAATCCCCTGCACCATTCTGCAGCTTTCCAGCTCCCTCACACACTGGCAAAAGAAACTTTCTCCTAGCTGCTTTCCTTTGAAGCAGAAACACGTTTACATCCTAGCCCCATTGAAGAACCATAGAAATGCCGGTTAGAAAAAGCATTCCTTCTGCTGTGTAGACCCAGCCAGGAATGGCCTAGCCTGGAATCCCCTGCACCATTCTGCAGCTTTCCAGCTGCGTCACACACTGGCAAAAGAAACTTTCTCCTAGCTGCTTTCCTTTGAAGCAGAAACACGTTTACATCCTAGCCCCATTGAAGAACCATAGAAATGCCGGTTAGAAAAAGCACTCCTTCTGTGTGTAGACCCAGCCAGGAATGGCCTAGCCTGGAATCCCCTGCACCATTCTGCAGCTTTCCAGCTCCCTCACACACTGGCAAAAGAAACTTTCTCCTAGCTGCTTCCTTTGAAGCAGAAACACGTTTACATCCTAGCCCCACTGAAGAACCATAGAAATGCCGGTTAGAAAAAGCATTATTTTGCTTATAGACCCAGCCAGGAATGGCCTAGCCTGGAATCCCCTGCACCATTCTGCAGCTTTCCAGCTCCCTCACACACTGGCAAAAGAAACTTTCTCCTAGCTGCTTTCCTTTGAAGCAGAAACACGTTTACATCCTAGCCCCATTGAAGAACCATAGAAATGCCGGTTTAGAAAAGCACTTCTGCTTATTGACCCAGCCAGGAATGGCCTAGCCTGGTGTCCCCTGCACCATTCTGCAGCTTTCCAGCTGCGTCACACACTGGCAAAAGAAACTTTCTCCTAGCTGCTTTCCTTTGAAGCAGAAACACGTTTACATCCTAGCCCACTGAAGAACCATAGAAATGCCGGTTAGAAAAAGCATTCCTTCTGCATATAGACCCAGCCAGGAATGGCCTAGCCTGGAATCCCCTGCACCATTCTGCAGCTTTCCAGCTCCCTCACACACTGGCAAAAGAAACTTCTCCTAGCTGCTTTCCTTTGAAGCAGAAACACGTTTACATCCTAGCCCCATTGAAGAAACATAGAAATGCCGGTTTAAAAAAGCACTCCTTCTGCTTATAGACCCAGCCAGGAATGGCCTAGCCTGGAATCCCCTGCACCATTCTGCAGCTTTCCAGCTGCGTCACACACTGGCAAAAGAAACTTTCTCCTAGCTGCTTTCCTTTGAAGCAGAAACACGTTTACATCCTAGCCCCATTGAAGAACCATAGAAATTCGGTTAGAAAAAAAGCATCTTCTGCTTAGACCCAGCCAGGAATGGCCTAGCCTGGAATCCCCTGCACCATTCTGCAGCTTTCCAGCTGCGTCACACACTGGCAAAAGAAACTTTCTCCTAGCTGCTTTCCTTTGAAGCAGAAACACGTTTACATCCTAGCCCCATTGAAGAACCATAGAAATGCCGGTTAGAAAAAGCATCCTTCTGCTTATAGACCCAGCAGGAATGGCCTAGCCTGGAATCCCCTGCACCATTCTGCAGCTTTCCAGCTGCTCACACACTGGCAAAAGAAACTTTCTCCTAGCTGCTTTCCCTTTGAAGCAGAAACACGTTTACATCCTAGCCCCATTGAAGAACCATAGAAATGCCGGTTAGAAAAAGCACTCCTTCTGTGTGTAGACCCAGCCAGGAATGGCCTAGCCTGGAATCCCCTGCACCATTCTGCAGCTTTCCAGCTGCGTCACACACTGGCAAAAGAAACTTTCTCCTAGCTGCTTTCCTTTGAAGCAGAAACACGTTTACATCCTAGCCCCATTGAAGAACCATAGAAATTCCGGTTAGAAAAAAGCACTCCTTCTGCGTGTAGACCCAGCCAGGAATGGCCTAGCCTGGAATCCCCTGCACCATTCTGCAGGCTTTCCAGCTCCTCACACACTGGCAAAAGAAACTTTCTCCTAGCTGCTTTCCTTTGAAGCAGAAACACGTTTACATCCTAGCCCCATTGAAGAACCATAGAAATGCCGGTTAGAAAAAGCAATCCTTCTGCTGTAGACCCAGCCAGGAATGGCCTAGCCTGGAATCCCCTGCACCATTCTGCAGCTTTCCAGCTGCGTCACACACTGGCAAAAGAAACTTTCTCCTAGCTGCTTTCCTTTGAAGCAGAAACACGTTTACATCCTAGCCCCAATGAAGAACCATAGAAATGCCGGTTAGAAAAAGCATTACTTCTGCTTTTAGACCCAGCCAGGAATGGCCTAGCCTGGAATCCCCTGCACCATTCTGCAGCTTTCCAGCTCCCTCACACACTGGCAAAAGAAACTTTCTCCTAGCTGCTTTCCTTTGAAGCAGAAACACGTTTACATCCTAGCCCCATTGAAGAACCATAGAAATGCCGGTTAGAAAAAGGTCTCCTTCTGCTTATAGACCCAGCCAGGAATGGCCTAGCCTGGAATCCCCTGCACCATTCTGCAGCTTTCCAGCTGCGTCACACACTGGCAAAGAAACTTTCTCCTAGCTGCTTTCCTTTGAAGCAGAAACACGTTTACATCCTAGCCCCACTGAAGAACCATAGAAATGCCGGTTAGAAAAAGCATTCCTTCTGCTTATAGACCCAGCCAGGAATGGCCTAGCCTGGAATCCCCTGCACCATTCTGCAGCTTTCCAGCTGCGTCACACACTGGCAAAGAAACTTTCTCCTAGCTGCTTTCCTTTGAAGCAGAAACACGTTTACATCCTAGCCCCATTGAAGAACCATAGAAATGCCGGTTAGAAAAAGCATTACTTCTGCCTGTAGACCCAGCCAGGAATGGCCTAGCCTGGAATCCCCTGCACCATTCTGCAGCTTTCCAGCTGCCGTCACACACTGGCAAAAGAAACTTTCTCCTAGCTGCTTTCCTTTGAAGCAGAAACACGTTTACATCCTAGCCCCATTGAAGAACCATAGAAATGCCGGTTAGAAAAAGCACTCCTTCTGCTTATAG
Organism: Pogoniulus pusillus; assembly: GCF_015220805.1. Classification (NCBI taxonomy): domain Eukaryota; kingdom Metazoa; phylum Chordata; class Aves; order Piciformes; family Lybiidae; genus Pogoniulus; species Pogoniulus pusillus. The sequence continues at coordinate 122,763 of NW_026974553.1, read as the reverse complement.
ACCCAGCCAGGAATGGCCTAGCCTGGAATCCCCTGCACCATTCTGCAGCTTTCCAGCTGCGTCACACACTGGCAAAGAAACTTTCTCCTAGCTGCTTTCCTTTGAAGCAGAAACACGTTTTACATCCTAGCCCCACTGAAGAACCATAGAAATGCCGGTTAGAAAAAGCACTCCTTCTGTTGTAGACCCAGCCAGGAATGGCCTAGCCTGGAATCCCCCTGCACCATTCTGCAGCTTTCCAGCTCCTCACACACTGGCAAAGAAACTTTCTCCTAGCTGCTTTCCTTTGAAGCAGAAACACGTTTACATCCTAGCCCCATTGAAGAACCATAGAAATGCCGGTTAGAAAAAGCACTCCTTCTGCTTATAGACCCAGCCAGGAATGGCCTAGCCTGGAATCCCCTGCACCATTCTGCAGCTTTCCAGCTGCGTCACACACTGGCAAAAGAAACTTTCTCCTAGCTGCTTTCCTTTGAAGCAGAAACACGTTTACATCCTAGCCCCATTGAAGAACCATAGAAATGCCGGTTAGAAAAAGCATTCCTTCTGCTTATAGACCCAGCCAGGAATGGCCTAGCCTGGAATCCCCTGCACCATTCTGCAGCTTTCCAGCTCCCTCACACACTGGCAAAAGAAACTTTCCCCCAGCTGCTTTCCTTTGAAGCAGAAACACGTTTACATCCTAGCCCCATTGAAGAACCATAGAAATGCCGGTTAGAAAAAGCACTCCTTCTGCTTGTAGACCCAGCCAGGAATGGCCTAGCCTGGAATCCCCTGCACCATTCTGCAGCTTTCCAGCTGCGTCACACACTGGCAAAAGAAACTTTCTCCTAGCTGCTTTCCTTTGAAGCAGAAACACGTTTACATCCTAGCCCCATTGAAGAACCATAGAAATGCCGGTTAGAAAAAGCATTACTTTTGCGTGTAGACCCAGCCAGGAATGGCCTAGCCTGGAATCCCCTGCACCATTCTGCAGCTTTCCAGCTCCCTCACACACTGGCAAAAGAAACTTTCTCCTAGCTGCTTTCCTTTGAAGCAGAAACACGTTACATCCTAGCCCCACTGAAGAACCATAGAAATGCCGTTTAGAAAAAGCATTACTTCTGCTTGTAGACCCAGCCAGGAATGGCCTAGCCTGGAATCCCCTGCACCATTCTGCAGCTTTCCAGCTGCGTCACACACTGGCAAAAGAAACTTTCTCCTAGCTGCTTTCCTTTGAAGCAGAAACCGTTTACATCCTAGCCCCACTTGAAGAACCATAGAAATGCCGGTTAGAAAAAGCATTACTTCTGCGTGTAGACCCAGCCAGGAATGGCCTAGCCTGGAATCCCCTGCACCATTCTGCAGCTTTCCAGCTCCCTCACACACTGGCAAAAGAAACTTTCTCCTAGCTGCTTTCCTTTGAAGCAGAAACACGTTTACATCCTAGCCCCATTGAAGAACCATAGAAATGCCGGTTAGAAAAAGCACTCCTTCTGCGTGTAGACCCAGCCAGAATGGCCTAGCCTGGAATCCCCTGCACCATTCTGCAGCTTTCCAGCTCCCTCACACACTGGCAAAAGAAACTTTCTCCTAGCTGCTTTCCTTTGAAGCAGAAACACGTTTACATCCTAGCCCCATTGAAGAACCATAGAAATGCCGGTTAGAAAAAGCATTACTTCTGTGTGTAGACCCAGCCAGGAATGGCCTAGCCTGGAATCCCCTGCACCATTCTGCAGCTTTCCAGCTCCCTCACACACTGGCAAAAGAAACTTTCTCCTAGCTGCTTTCCTTTGAAGCAGAAACACGTTTACATCCTAGCCCCATTGAAGAACCATAGAAATGCCGGTTAGAAAAAGCATTACTTCTGCGTATAGACCCAGCCAGGAATGGCCTAGCCTGGAATCCCCTGCACCATTCTGCAGCTTTCCAGCTCCGTCACACACTGGCAAAAGAAACTTTCTCCTAGCTGCTTTCCTTTGAAGCAGAAACACGTTTACATCCTAGCCCCATTGAAGAACCATAGAAATGCCGGTTAGAAAAAGCATTACTTCTGCTTGTAGACCCAGCCAGGAATGGCCTAGCCTGGAATCCCCTGCACCATTCTGCAGCTTTCCAGCTGCGTCACACACTGGCAAAAGAAACTTTCTCCTAGCTGCTTTCCTTTGAAGCAGAAACACGTTTACATCCTAGCCCCACTGAAGAACCATAGAAATGCCGGTTAGAAAAAGCATTACTTCTGTGTGTAGACCCAGCCAGGAATGGCCTAGCCTGGAATCCCCTGCACCATTCTGCAGCTTTCCAGCTCCCTCACACACTGGCAAAAGAAACTTTCTCCTAGCTGCTTTCCTTTGAAGCAGAAACACGTTTACATCCTAGCCCCATTGAAGAACCATAGAAATGCCGGTTAGAAAAAGCATTCCTTCTGCTTATAGACCCAGTCAGGAATGGCCTAGCCTGGAATCCCCTGCACCATTCTGCAGCTTTCCAGCTGCGTCACACACTGGCAAAAGAAACTTTCTCCTAGCTGCTTTCCTTTGAAGCAGAAACACGTTTACATCCTAGCCCCACTAGAAGAACCATAGAAATGCCGGTTAGAAAAAGCACTCCTTCTGCTTGTAGACCCAGCCAGGAATGGCCTAGCCTGGAATCCCCTGCACCATTCTGCAGCTTTCCAGCTGCCGTCACACACTGGCAAAAGAAACTTTCTCCTAGCTGCTTTCCTTTGAAGCAGAAACACGTTTACATCCTAGCCCCACTGAAGAACCATAGAAATGCCGGTTAGAAAAAGCATTCCTTCTGCTTATAGACCCAGCCAGGAATGGCCTAGCCTGGAATCCCCTGCACCATTCTGCAGCTTTCCAGCTGCGTCACACACTGGCAAAAGAAACTTTCTCCTAGCTGCTTTCCTTTGAAGCAGAAACACGTTTACATCCTAGCCCCATTGAAGAACCATAGAAATGCCGGTTAGAAAAAGCATTCCTTCTGCTTGTAGACCCAGCCAGGAATGGCCTAGCCTGGAATCCCCTGCACCATTCTGCAGCTTTCCAGCTGCGTCACACACTGGCAAAAGAAACTTTCTCCTAGCTGCTTTCCTTTGAAGCAGAAACACGTTTACATCCTAGCCCCATTGAAGAACCATAGAAATGCCGGTTAGAAAAAGCACTCCTTCTGCTTGTAGACCCAGCCAGGAATGGCCTAGCCTGGAATCCCCTGCACCATTCTGCAGCTTTCCAGCTGCGTCACACACTGGCAAAAGAAACTTTCTCCTAGCTGCTTTCCTTTGAAGCAGAAACACGTTTACATCCTAGCCCCATTGAAGAACCATAGAAATGCCGGTTAGAAAAAGCACTACTTCTGCGTGTAGACCCAGCCAGGAATGGCCCTAGCCTGGAATCCCCTGCACCATTCTGCAGCTTTCCAGCTCCCTCACACACTGGCAAAAGAAACTTTCTCCTAGCTGCTTTCCTTTGAAGCAGAAACACGTTTACATCCTAGCCCCATTGAAGAACCATAGAAATGCCGGTTAGAAAAAGCATTACTTCTGCTTATAGACCCAGCCAGGAATGGCCTAGCCTGGAATCCCCTGCACCATTCTGCAGCTTTCCAGCTGCGTCACACACTGGCAAAAGAAACTTTCTCCTAGCTGCTTTCCTTTGAAGCAGAAACACGTTTACATCCTAGCCCCATTGAAGAACCATAGAAATGCCGGTTAGAAAAAGCATTACTTCTGTGTGTAGACCCAGCCAGGAATGGCCTAGCCTGGAATCCCCTGCACCATTCTGCAGGCTTTCCAGCTCCCTCACACACTGGCAAAAGAAACTTTCTCCTAGCTGCTTTCCTTTGAAGCAGAAACACGTTTACATCCTAGCCCCATTGAAGAACCATAGAAATGCCGGTTAGAAAAGCATTACTTCTGCGTGTAGACCCAGCCAGGATGGCCTAGCCTGGAATCCCCTGCACCATTCTGCAGCTTTCCAGCTGCGTCACACACTGGCAAAAGAAACTTTCTCCTAGCTGCTTTCCTTTGAAGCAGAAACACGTTTACATCCTAGCCCCACTGAAGAACCATAGAAATGCCGGTTAGAAAAAGCAATCCTTCAGCGTGTAGACCCATCACGAATGGCCTAGCCTGGAATCCCCTGCACCATTCTGCAGCTTTCCAGCTCCCTCACACACTGGCAAAAGAAACTTTCTCCTAGCTGCTTTCCTTTGAAGCAGAAACACGTTTACATCCTAGCCCCATTGAAGAACCATAGAAATGCCGGTTAGAAAAAGCACTCCTTCTGCTTATAGACCCAGCCAGGATGGCCTAGCCTGGAATCCCTGCACCATTCTGCAGCTTTCCAGCTCCCTCACACACTGGCAAAAGAAACTTTCTCCTAGCTGCTTTCCTTTGAAGCAGAAACACGTTTACATCCTAGCCCCATTGAAGAACCATAGAAAATGCGGTTAGAAAAAGCACTCCTTCTGCTTATAGACCAGCCAGGAATGGCCTAGCCTGGAATCCCCTGCACCATTCTGCAGCTTTCCAGCTGCGTCACACACTGGCAAAAGAAACTTTCTCCTAGCTGCTTTCCTTTGAAGCAGAAACACGTTTACATCCTAGCCCCATTGAAGAACCATAGAAATGCCGGTTAGAAAAAGCACTACTTCTGCTGTGTAGACCCAGCCAGGAATGGCCTAGCCTGGAATCCCCTGCACCATTCTGCAGCTTTCCAGCTGCCTCACACACTGGCAAAAGAAACTTTCTCCTAGCTGCTTTCCTTTGAAGCAGAAACACGTTTACATCCTAGCCCCATTGAAGAACCATAGAAATGCCGGTTAGAAAAAGCACTCCTTCTGCTTGTAGACCCAGCCAGGAATGGCCTAGCCTGGAATCCCCTGCACCATTCTGCAGCTTTCCAGCTCCCTCACACACTGGCAAAAGAAACTTTCTCCTAGCTGCTTTCCTTTGAAGCAGAAACACGTTTACATCCTAGCCCCATTGAAGAACCATAGAAATGCCGGTTAGAAAAAGCATTCCTTCTGCTTATAGACCCAGCCAGGAATGGCCTAGCCTGGAATCCCCTGCACCATTCTGCAGCTTTCCAGCTGCGTCACACACTGGCAAAAGAAACTTTCTCCTAGCTGCTTTCCTTTGAAGCAGAAACACGTTTACATCCTAGCCCCATTGAAGAACATAGAAATGCCGGTTAGAAAAAGCACTCCTTCTGCTTATAGACCCAGCCAGGAATGGCCTAGCCTGGAATCCCCTGCACCATTCTGCAGCTTTCCAGCTCCCTCACACACTGGCAAAAGAAACTTTCTCCTAGCTGCTTTCCTTTGAAGCAGAAACACGTTTACATCCTAGCCCCATTGAAGAAACATAGAAATGCCGGTTAGAAAAAGCATTCCTTCTGCTTATAGACCCAGCCAGGAATGGCCTAGCCTGGAATCCCCTGCACCATTCTGCAGCTTTCCAGCTGCCTCACACACTGGCAAAAGAAACTTTCTCCTAGCTGCTTTCCTTTGAAGCAGAAACACGTTTACATCCTAGCCCCATTGAAGAACCATAGAAATGCCGGTTAGAAAAAGCATTCCTTCTGCTTATAGACCCAGCAGGAATGGCCTAGCCTGGAATCCCCTGCACCATTCTGCAGCTTTCCAGCTGCCGTCACACACTGGCAAAAGAAACTTTCTCCTAGCTGCTTTCCTTTGAAGCAGAAACACGTTTACATCCTAGCCCCATTGAAGAACCATAGAAATGCCGGTTAGAAAAAGCACTCCTTCTGCTTATAGACCCAGCCAGGAATGGCCTAGCCTGGAATCCCCTGCACCATTCTGCAGCTTTCCAGCTGCGTCACACACTGGCAAAAGAAACTTTCTCCTAGCTGCTTTCCTTTGAAGCAGAAACACGTTTACATCCTAGCCCCATTGAAGAACCATAGAAATGCCGGTTAGAAAAAGCATTCCTTCTGCTTATAGACCCAGCCAGGAATGGCCTAGCCTGGAATCCCCCTGCACCATTCTGCAGCTTTCCAGCTCCCTCACACACTGGCAAAAGAAACTTTCTCCTAGCTGCTTTCCTTTGAAGCAGAAACACGTTTACATCCTAGCCCCATTGAAGAACCATAGAAATGCCGGTTAGAAAAAGCATTCCTTCTGCTTATAGACCCAGCCAGGAATGGCCTAGCCTGGAATCCCCTGCACCATTCTGCAGCTTTCCAGCTCGTCACACACTGGCAAAAGAAACTTTCTCCTAGCTGCTTTCCTTTGAAGCAGAAACACGTTTACATCCTAGCCCCATTGAAGAACCATAGAAATGCCGGTTAGAAAAAGCACTCCTTCTGCTTATAGACCCAGCCAGGAATGGCCTAGCCTGGAATCCCCTGCACCATTCTGCAGCTTTCCAGCTCCCTCACACACTGGCAAAAGAAACTTTCTCCTAGCTGCTTTCCTTTGAAGCAGAAACACGTTTACATCCTAGCCCCATTGAAGAACCATAGAAATGCCGGTTAGAAAAGCATTCCTTCTGTTGATAGACCCAGTCAGGAATGGCCTAGCCTGGAATCCCCTGCACCATTCTGCAGCTTTCCAGCTCCCTCACACACTGGCAAAAGAAACTTTCTCCTAGCTGCTTTCCTTTGAAGCAGAAACACGTTTACATCCTAGCCCCATTGAAGAACCATAGAAATGCCGGTTAGAAAAAGCACTCCTTCTGCTTATAGACCCAGCCAGGAATGGCCTAGCCTGGAATCCCCTGCACCATTCTGCAGCTTTCCAGCTGCGTCACACACTGGCAAAAGAAACTTTCTCCTAGCTGCTTTCCTTTGAAGCAGAAACACGTTTACATCCTAGCCCCAATGAAGAACCATAGACATCCACGTTAGAAAAAGCATTACTTCTGCTTGTAGACCCAGCCAGGAATGGCCTAGCCTGGAATCCCCTGCACCATTCTGCAGCTTTCCAGCTGCGTCACACACTGGCAAAAGAAACTTTCTCCTAGCTGCTTTCCTTTCTCCTAGCTGCTTTCCTTTGAAGCAGAAACACGTTTACATCCTAGCCCCATTGAAGAACCATAGAAATGCCGGTTTAGAAAAGCATTACTTCTGCTTATAGACCCAGCCAGGAATGGCCTAGCCTGGAATCCCCTGCACCATTCTGCAGCTTTCCAGCTGCGTCACACACTGGCAAAAGAAACTTTCTCCTAGCTGCTTTCCTTTGAAGCAGAAACACGTTTACATCCTAGCCCCAATGAAGAACCATAGAAATGCCGGTTAGAAAAAGCATTCCTTCTGCTTATAGACCCAGTCAGGGAAGGCCTAGCCTGGAATCCCCTGCACCATTCTGCAGCTTTCCAGCTCCCTCACACACTGGCAAAAGAAACTTTCTCCTAGCTGCTTTCCTTTGAAGCAGAAACACGTTTACATCCTAGCCCCATTGAAGAACCATAGAAATGCCGGTTAGAAAAAGCATTCCTTCTGCTTATAGACCCAGCCAGGAATGGCCTAGCCTGGAATCCCCTGCACCATTCTGCAGCTTTCCAGCTCCCTCACACACTGGCAAAAGAAACTTTCTCCTAGCTGCTTTCCTTTGAAGCAGAAACACGTTTACATCCTAGCCCATTGAAGAACATAGAAATGCCGGTTAGAAAAAGCATTCCTTCTGCTTATAGACCCAGCCAGGAATGGCCTAGCCTGGAATCCCCTGCACCATTCTGCAGCTTTCCAGCTCCCTCACACACTGGCAAAAGAAACTTTCTCCTAGCTGCTTTCCTTTGAAGCAGAAACACGTTTACATCCTAGCCCCATTGAAGAACCATAGAAATGCCGGTTAGAAAAAGCATTCCTTCTGCTTATAGACCCAGCCAGGAATGGCCTAGCCTGGAATCCCCTGCACCATTCTGCAGCTTTCCAGCTCCTCACACACTGGCAAAAGAAACTTTCTCCTAGCTGCTTTCCTTTGAAGCAGAAACACGTTTACATCCTAGCCCCATTGAAGAACCATAGAAATGCCGGTTAGAAAAAGCATTCCTTCTGCTTATAGACCCAGCCAGGAATGGCCTAGCCTGGAATCCCCTGCACCATTCTGCAGCTTTCCAGCTCCCTCACACACTGGCAAAAGAAACTTTCTCCTAGCTGCTTTCCTTTGAAGCAGAAACACGTTTACATCCTAGCCCCATTGAAGAAACATAGAATTGCCGGTTAGAAAAAGCATCCTTCTGCTTATAGACCCAGCCAGGAATGGCCTAGCCTGGAATCCCCTGCACCATTCTGCAGCTTTCCAGCTGCGTCACACACTGGCAAAAGAAACTTTCTCCTAGCTGCTTTCCTTTGAAGCAGAAACACGTTACATCCTAGCCCCATTGAAGAACCATAGAAATGCCGGTTAGAAAAAGCACTCCTTCTGCTTATAGACCCAGTCAGGAATGGCCTAGCCTGGAATCCCCTGCACCATTCTGCAGCTTTCCAGCTGCGTCACACACTGGCAAAAGAAACTTTCTCCTAGCTGCTTTCCTTTGAAGCAGAAACACGTTTACATCCTAGCCCCATTGAAGAACCATAGAAATGCCGGTTAGAAAAAGCATTCCTTCTGCTTATAGACCCAGCCAGGAATGGCCTAGCCTGGAATCCCCTGCACCATTCTGCAGCTTTCCAGCTGCGTCACACACTGGCAAAAGAAACTTTCTCCTAGCTGCTTTCCTTTGAAGCAGAAACACGTTTACATCCTAGCCCCATTGAAGAACCATAGAAATGCCGGTTTAGAAAAAGCACTCCTTCTGCTTATAGACCCAGCCAGGAATGGCCTAGCCTGGAATCCCCTGCACCATTCTGCAGCTTTCCAGCTGCGTCACACACTGGCAAAAGAAACTTTCTCCTAGCTGCTTTCCTTTGAAGCAGAAACACGTTTACATCCTAGCCCTTTAAAGAACCATAGAAATGCCGGTTAGAAAAAGCATTCCTTCTGCTTGTAGACCCAGCCAGGAATGGCCTAGCCTGGAATCCCCTGCACCATTCTGCAGCTTTCCAGCTCCCTCACACACTGGCAAAAGAAACTTTCTCCTAGCTGCTTTCCTTTGAAGCAGAAACACGTTTACATCCTAGCCCCATTGAAGAACCATAGAAATGCCGGTTAGAAAAAGCATTCCTTCTGCTTATAGACCCAGCCAGGAATGGCCTAGCCTGGAATCCCCTGCACCATTCTGCAGCTTTCCAGCTCCCTCACACACTGGCAAAAGAAACTTTCTCCTAGCTGCTTTCCTTTGAAGCAGAAACACGTTTACATCCTAGCCCCATTGAAGAACCATAGAAATTCCGGTTACAAAAAGCATTCCTTCTGCTTATAGACCCAGCCAGGAATGGCCTAGCCTGGAATCCCCTGCACCATTCTGCAGCTTTCCAGCTCCCTCACACACTGGCAAAAGAAACTTTCTCCTAGCTGCTTTCCTTTGAAGCAGAAACACGTTTACATCCTAGCCCCATTGAAGAACCATAGAAATGCCGGTTAGAAAAAGCATTCCTTCTGCTTATAGACCCAGCCAGGAATGGCCTAGCCTGGAATCCCCTGCACCATTCTGCAGCTTTCCAGCTGCGTCACACACTGGCAAAAGAAACTTTCTCCTAGCTGCTTTCCTTTGAAGCAGAAACACGTTTACATCCTAGCCCCATTGAAGAACCATAGAAATGCCGGTTAGAAAAAGCATTCCTTCTGCTTATAGACCCAGCCAGGAATGGCCTAGCCTGGAATCCCCTGCACCATTCTGCAGCTTTCCAGCTCCCTCACACACTGGCAAAAGAAACTTTCTCCTAGCTGCTTTCCTTTGAAGCAGAAACACGTTTACATCCTAGCCCCATTGAAGAACATAGAAATGCCGGTTAGAAAAAGCACTCCTTCTGCTTATAGACCCAGCCAGGAATGGCCTAGCCTGGAATCCCCTGCACCATTCTGCAGCTTTCCAGCTGCGTCACACACTGGCAAAAGAAACTTTCTCCTAGCTGCTTTCCTTTGAAGCAGAAACACGTTTACATCCTAGCCCCATTGAAGAACCATAGAAATGCCGGTTAGAAAAAGCATTCCTTCTGCTTATAGACCCAGTCAGGAATGGCCTAGCCTGGAATCCCCTGCACCATTCTGCAGCTTTCCAGCTGCGTCACACACTGGCAAAAGAAACTTTCTCCTAGCTGCTTTCCTTTGAAGCAGAAACACGTTTACATCCTAGCCCCATTGAAGAACCATAGAAATGCCGGTTAGAAAAAGCACTCCTTCTGCTTATAGACCCAGCCAGGAATGGCCTAGCCTGGAATCCCCCTGCACCATTCTGCAGCTTTCCAGCTGCGTCACACACTGGCAAAAGAAACTTTCTCCTAGCTGCTTTCCTTTGAAGCAGAAACACGTTTACATCCTAGCCCCATTGAAGAACCATAGAAATGCCGGTTAGAAAAAGCACTCCTTCTGCTTATAGACCCAGCCAGAATGGCCTAGCCTGGAATCCCCTGCACCATTCTGCAGCTTTCCAGCTGCCTCACACACTGGCAAAAGAAACTTTCTCCTAGCTGCTTTCCTTTGAAGCAGAAACACGTTTACATCCTAGCCCCATTGAAGAACCATAGAAATGCCGGTTAGAAAAAGCATTCCTTCTGCTTATAGACCCAGCCAGGAATGGCCTAGCCTGGAATCCCCTGCACCATTCTGCAGCTTTCCAGCTGCCGTCACACACTGGCAAAAGAAACTTTCTCCTAGCTGCTTTCCTTTGAAGCAGAAACACGTTTACATCCTAGCCCCATTGAAGAACCATAGAAATGCCGGTTAGAAAAAGCACTCCTTCTGCTTATAGACCCAGTCCAGGAATGGCCTAGCCTGGAATCCCCTGCACCATTCTGCAGCTTTCCAGCTGCCCTCACACACTGGCAAAAGAAACTTTCTCCTAGCTGCTTTCCTTTGAAGCAGAAACACGTTTACATCCTAGCCCCATTGAAGAACCATAGAAATGCCGGTTAGAAAAAGCATTCCTTCTGATTATAGACCCAGCCAGGAATGGCCTAGCCTGGAATCCCCTGCACCATTCTGCAGCTTTCCAGCTGCGTCACACACTGGCAAAAGAAACTTCTCCTAGCTGCTTTCCTTTGAAGCAGAAACACGTTTACATCCTAGCCCCATTGAAGAACCATAGAAATGCCGGTTCCCAGCCAGGAATGGCCTAGCCTGGAATCCCCTGCACCATTCTGCAGCTTTCCAGCTGCCTCACACACTGGCAAAAGAAACTTTCTCCTAGCTGCTTTCCTTTGAAGCAGAAACACGTTTACATCCTAGCCCCATTGAAGAACCATAGAAATGCCGGTTAGAAAAAGCACTCCTTCTGCTTATAGACCCAGCCAGGAATGGCCTAGCCTGGAATCCCCTGCACCATTCTGCAGCTTTCCAGCTGCGTCACACACTGGCAAAAGAAACTTTCTCCTAGCTGCTTTCCTTTGAAGCAGAAACACGTTTACATCCTAGCCCCATTGAAGAACCATAGAAATGCCGGTTAGAAAAAGCACTCCTTCTGCTTATAGACCCAGCCAGGAATGGCCTAGCCTGGAATCCCCTGCACCATTCTGCAGCTTTCCAGCTGCGTCACACACTGGCAAAAGAAACTTTCTCCTAGCTGCTTTCCTTTGAAGCAGAAACACGTTTACATCCTAGCCCCATTGAAGAACCATAGAAATGCCGGTTAGAAAAAGCATTCCTTCTGCTTATAGACCCAGCCAGGAATGGCCTAGCCTGGAATCCCCTGCACCATTCTGCAGCTTTCCAGCTGCGTCACACACTGGCAAAAGAAACTTTCTCCTAGCTGCTTTCCTTTGAAGCAGAAACACGTTTACATCCTAGCCCCATTGAAGAACCATAGAAATGCCGGTTAGAAAAAGCACTCCTTCTGCTTATAGACCCAGCCAGGAATGGCCTAGCCTGGAATCCCCTGCACCATTCTGCAGCTTTCCAGCTCCTCACACACTGGCAAAAGAAACTTTCTCCTAGCTGCTTTCCTTTGAAGCAGAAACACGTTTACATCCTAGCCCCATTGAAGAACATAGAAATGCCGGTTAGAAAAAGCACTCCTTCTGCTTATAGACCCAGCCAGGAATGGCCTAGCCTGGAATCCCCTGCACCATTCTGCAGCTTTCCAGCTGCGTCACACACTGGCAAAAGAAACTTTCTCCTAGCTGCTTTCCTTTGAAGCAGAAACACGTTTACATCCTAGCCCCATTGAAGAACCATAGAAATGCCGGTTAGAAAAAGCACTCCTTCTGCTTATAGACCCAGCCAGGAATGGCCTAGCCTGGAATCCCCTGCACCATTCTGCAGCTTTCCAGCTCCCTCACACACTGGCAAAAGAAACTTTCTCCTAGCTGCTTTCCTTTGAAGCAGAAACACGTTTACATCCTAGCCCCATTGAAGAACCATAGAAATGCCGGTTAGAAAAAGCATTCCTTCTGCTTATAGACCCAGCCAGGAATGGCCTAGCCTGGAATCCCCTGCACCATTCTGCAGCTTTCCAGCTGCGTCACACACTGGCAAAAGAAACTTTCTCCTAGCTGCTTTCCTTTGAAGCAGAAACACGTTTACATCCTAGCCCCATTGAAGAACCATAGAAATGCCGGTTAGAAAAAGCACTCCTTCTGCTTATAGACCCAGCCAGGAATGGCCTAGCCTGGAATCCCCTGCACCATTCTGCAGCTTTCCAGCTGCCGTCACACACTGGCAAAAGAAACTTTCTCCTAGCTGCTTTCCTTTGAAGCAGAAACACGTTTACATCCTAGCCCCATTGAAGAACCATAGAAATGCCGGTTAGAAAAAGCACTCCTTCTGCGTATAGACCCAGCCAGGAATGGCCTAGCCTGGAATCCCCTGCACCATTCTGCAGCTTTCCAGCTGCGTCACACACTGGCAAAAGAAACTTTCTCCTAGCTGCTTTCCTTTGAAGCAGAAACACGTTTACATCCTAGCCCCATTGAAGAACCATAGAAATGCCGGTTAGAAAAAGCACTCCTTCTGCTTATAGACCCAGCCAGGAATGGCCTAGCCTGGAATCCCCTGCACCATTCTGCAGCTTTCCAGCCCCTCACACACTGGCAAAAGAAACTTTCTCCTAGCTGCTTTCCTTTGAAGCAGAAACACGTTTACATCCTAGCCCCATTGAAGAACCATAGAAATGCCGGTTAGAAAAAGCATTCCTTCTGCTTATAGACCCAGCCAGGAATGGCCTAGCCTGGAATCCCCTGCACCATTCTGCAGCTTTCCAGCTGCCTCACACACTGGCAAAAGAAACTTTCTCCTAGCTGCTTTCCTTTGAAGCAGAAACACGTTTACATCCTAGCCCCATTGAAGAAACATAGAAATGCCGGTTAGAAAAAGCATTCCTTCTGCTTATAGACCCAGCCAGGAATGGCCTAGCCTGGAATCCCCTGCACCATTCTGCAGCTTTCCAGCTCCCGTCACACACTGGCAAAAGAAACTTTCTCCTAGCTGCTTTCCTTTGAAGCAGAAACACGTTTACATCCTAGCCCCATTGAAGAACCATAGAAATGCCGGTTAGAAAAAGCATTCCTTCTGCTTATAGACCCAGCCAGGAATGGCCTAGCCTGGAATCCCCTGCACCATTCTGCAGCTTTCCAGCTGCGTCACACACTGGCAAAAGAAACTTTCTCCTAGCTGCTTTCCTTTGAAGCAGAAACACGTTTACATCCTAGCCCCATTGAAGAACCATAGAAATGCCGGTTAGAAAAAGCACTCCTTCTGCTTATAGACCCAGCCAGGAATGGCCTAGCCTGGAATCCCCTGCACCATTCTGCAGCTTTCCAGCTCCCTCACACACTGGCAAAAGAAACTTTCTCCTAGCTGCTTTCCTTTGAAGCAGAAACACGTTTACATCCTAGCCCCATTGAAGAACCATAGAAATGCCGGTTAGAAAAAGCACTCCTTCTGCTTATAGACCCAGCCAGGAATGGCCTAGCCTGGAATCCCCTGCACCATTCTGCAGCTTTCCAGCTGCGTCACACACTGGCAAAAGAAACTTTCTCCTAGCTGCTTTCCTTTGAAGCAGAAACACGTTTACATCCTAGCCCCATTGAAGAACCATAGAAATGCCGGTTAGAAAAAGCATTCCTTCTGCTTATAGACCCAGCCAGGAATGGCCTAGCCTGGAATCCCCTGCACCATTCTGCAGCTTTCCAGCTGCGTCACACACTGGCAAAAGAAACTTTCTCCTAGCTGCTTTCCTTTGAAGCAGAAACACGTTTACATCCTAGCCCCATTGAAGAACCATAGAAATGCCGGTTAGAAAAAGCACTCCTTCTGCTTATAGACCCAGCCAGGAATGGCCTAGCCTGGAATCCCCTGCACCATTCTGCAGCTTTCCAGCTCGCTCACACACTGGCAAAAGAAACTTTCTCCTAGCTGCTTTCCTTTGAAGCAGAAACACGTTTACATCCTAGCCCCATTGAAGAACCATAGAAATGCCGGTTAGAAAAAGCACTCCTTCTGCTTATAGACCCAGCCAGGAATGGCCTAGCCTGGAATCCCCTGCACCATTCTGCAGCTTTCCAGCTGCCCTCACACACTGGCAAAAGAAACTTTCTCCTAGCTGCTTTCCTTTGAAGCAGAAACACGTTTACATCCTAGCCCCATTGAAGAACCATAGAAATGCCGGTTAGAAAAAGCACTCCTTCTGCTTATAGACCCAGCCAGGAATGGCCTAGCCTGGAATCCCCTGCACCATTCTGCAGCTTTCCAGCTGCGTCACACACTGGCAAAAGAAACTTTCTCCTAGCTGCTTTCCTTTGAAGCAGAAACACGTTTACATCCTAGCCCCATTGAAGAACCATAGAAATGCCGGTTAGAAAAAGCACTCCTTCTGCTTATAGACCCAGCCAGGAATGGCCTAGCCTGGAATCCCCTGCACCATTCTGCAGCTTTCCAGCTGCGTCACACACTGGCAAAAGAAACTTTCTCCTAGCTGCTTTCCTTTGAAGCAGAAACACGTTTACATCCTAGCCCCATTGAAGAAACATAGAAATGCCGGTTAGAAAAAGCATTCCTTCTGCTTATAGACCCAGCCAGGAATGGCCTAGCCTGGAATCCCCTGCACCATTCTGCAGCTTTCCAGCTCCCTCACACACTGGCAAAAGAAACTTTCTCCTAGCTGCTTTCCTTTGAAGCAGAAACACGTTTACATCCTAGCCCCATTGAAGAACCATAGAAATGCCGGTTAGAAAAAGCACTCCTTCTGCTTATAGACCCAGCCAGGAATGGCCTAGCCTGGAATCCCCTGCACCATTCTGCAGCTTTCCAGCTGCGTCACACACTGGCAAAAGAAACTTTCTCCTAGCTGCTTTCCTTTGAAGCAGAAACACGTTTACATCCTAGCCCCATTGAAGAACCATAGAAATGCCGGTTAGAAAAAGCATTCCTTCTGCTTATAGACCCAGCCAGGAATGGCCTAGCCTGGAATCCCCTGCACCATTCTGCAGCTTTCCAGCTGCCGTCACACACTGGCAAAAGAAACTTTCTCCTAGCTGCTTTCCTTTGAAGCAGAAACACGTTTACATCCTAGCCCCATTGAAGAACCATAGAAATGCCGGTTAGAAAAAGCATTCCTTCTGCTTATAGACCCAGCCAGGAATGGCCTAGCCTGGAATCCCCTGCACCATTCTGCAGCTTTCCAGCTGCCTCACACACTGGCAAAAGAAACTTTCTCCTAGCTGCTTTCCTTTGAAGCAGAAACACGTTTACATCCTAGCCCCATTGAAGAACCATAGAAATGCCGGTTAGAAAAAGCATTCCTTCTGCTTATAGACCCAGCCAGGAATGGCCTAGCCTGGAATCCCCTGCACCATTCTGCAGCTTTCCAGCTGCGTCACACACTGGCAAAAGAAACTTTCTCCTAGCTGCTTTCCTTTGAAGCAGAAACACGTTTACATCCTGGCCCCATTGAAGAACCATAGAAATGCCGGTTAGAAAAAGCACTCCTTCTGCTTATAGACCCAGCCAGGAATGGCCTAGCCTGGAATCCCCTGCACCATTCTGCAGCTTTCCAGCTGCCTCACACACTGGCAAAAGAAACTTTCTCCTAGCTGCTTTCCTTTGAAGCAGAAACACGTTTACATCCTAGCCCCATTGAAGAACCATAGAAATGCCGGTTAGAAAAAGCATTCCTTCTGCTTATAGACCCAGCCAGGAATGGCCTAGCCTGGAATCCCCTGCACCATTCTGCAGCTTTCCAGCTGCGTCACACACTGGCAAAAGAAACTTTCTCCTAGCTGCTTTCCTTTGAAGCAGAAACACGTTTACATCCTAGCCCCATTGAAGAACCATAGAAATGCCGGTTAGAAAAAGCACTCCTTCTGCTTATAGACCCAGCCAGGAATGGCCTAGCCTGGAATCCCCTGCACCATTCTGCAGCTTTCCAGCTGCCTCACACACTGGCAAAAGAAACTTTCTCCTAGCTGCTTTCCTTTGAAGCAGAAACACGTTTACATCCTAGCCCCATTGAAGAACCATAGAAATGCCGGTTAGAAAAAGCACTCCTTCTGCTTATAGACCCAGCCAGGAATGGCCTAGCCTGGAATCCCCTGCACCATTCTGCAGCTTTCCAGCTGCGTCACACACTGGCAAAAGAAACTTTCTCCTAGCTGCTTTCCTTTGAAGCAGAAACACGTTTACATCCTAGCCCCATTGAAGAACCATAGAAATGCCGGTTAGAAAAAGCATTCCTTCTGCTTATAGACCCAGCCAGGAATGGCCTAGCCTGGAATCCCCTGCACCATTCTGCAGCTTTCCAGCTGCGTCACACACTGGCAAAAGAAACTTTCTCCTAGCTGCTTTCCTTTGAAGCAGAAACACGTTTACATCCTAGCCCCATTGAAGAACCATAGAAATGCCGGTTAGAAAAAGCACTCCTTCTGCTTATAGACCCAGCCAGGAATGGCCTAGCCTGGAATCCCCTGCACCATTCTGCAGCTTTCCAGCTGCCGTCACACACTGGCAAAAGAAACTTTCTCCTAGCTGCTTTCCTTTGAAGCAGAAACACGTTTACATCCTAGCCCCATTGAAGAACCATAGAAATGCCGGTTAGAAAAAGCATTCCTTCTGCTTATAGACCCAGCCAGGAATGGCCTAGCCTGGAATCCCCTACACCATTCTGCAGCTTTCCAGCTGCCTCACACACTGGCAAAAGAAACTTTCTCCTAGCTGCTTTCCTTTGAAGCAGAAACACGTTTACATCCTAGCCCCATTGAAGAACCATAGAAATGCCGGTTAGAAAAAGCATTCCTTCTGCTTATAGACCCAGCCAGGAATGGCCTAGCCTGGAATCCCCTGCACCATTCTGCAGCTTTCCAGCTCCCTCACACACTGGCAAAAGAAACTTTCTCCTAGCTGCTTTCCTTTGAAGCAGAAACACGTTTACATCCTAGCCCCATTGAAGAACCATAGAAATGCCGGTTAGAAAAAGCACTCCTTCTGCTTATAGACCCAGCCAGGAATGGCCTAGCCTGGAATCCCCTGCACCATTCTGCAGCTTTCCAGCTGCGTCACACACTGGCAAAAGAAACTTTCTCCTAGCTGCTTTCCTTTGAAGCAGAAACACGTTTACATCCTAGCCCCATTGAAGAACCATAGAAATGCCGGTTAGAAAAAGCATTCCTTCTGCTTATAGACCCAGCCAGGAATGGCCTAGCCTGGAATCCCCTGCACCATTCTGCAGCTTTCCAGCTGCCGTCACACACTGGCAAAAGAAACTTTCTCCTAGCTGCTTTCCTTTGAAGCAGAAACACGTTTACATCCTAGCACCATTGAAGAACCATAGAAATGCCGGTTAGAAAAAGCATTCCTTCTGCTTATAGACCCAGCCAGGAATGGCCTAGCCTGGAATCCCCTGCACCATTCTGCAGCTTTCCAGCTGCGTCACACACTGGCAAAAGAAACTTTCTCCTAGCTGCTTTCCTTTGAAGCAGAAACACGTTTACATCCTAGCCCCATTGAAGAACCATAGAAATGCCGGTTAGAAAAAGCACTCCTTCTGCTTATAGACCCAGCCAGGAATGGCCTAGCCTGGAATCCCCTGCACCATTCTGCAGCTTTCCAGCTGCGTCACACACTGGCAAAAGAAACTTTCTCCTAGCTGCTTTCCTTTGAAGCAGAAACACGTTTACATCCTAGCCCCATTGAAGAACCATAGAAATGCCGGTTAGAAAAAGCATTCCTTCTGCTTATAGACCCAGCCAGGAATGGCCTAGCCTGGAATCCCCTGCACCATTCTGCAGCTTTCCAGCTGCGTCACACACTGGCAAAAGAAACTTTCTCCTAGCTGCTTTCCTTTGAAGCAGAAACACGTTTACATCCTAGCCCCATTGAAGAACCATAGAAATGCCGGTTAGAAAAAGCATTCCTTCTGCTTATAGACCCAGCCAGGAATGGCCTAGCCTGGAATCCCCTGCACCATTCTGCAGCTTTCCAGCTGCCTCACACACTGGCAAAAGAAACTTTCTCCTAGCTGCTTTCCTTTGAAGCAGAAAC
Organism: Pogoniulus pusillus; assembly: GCF_015220805.1. Taxonomy (NCBI): domain Eukaryota; kingdom Metazoa; phylum Chordata; class Aves; order Piciformes; family Lybiidae; genus Pogoniulus; species Pogoniulus pusillus. The sequence goes on along the minus strand of NW_026974553.1, from coordinate 104,250 downwards.
ACGTTTACATCCTAGCCCCACTGAAGAACCATAGAAATGCCGGTTAGAAAAAGCACTCCTTCTGCTTATAGACCCAGCCAGGAATGGCCTAGCCTGGAATCCCCTGCACCATTCTGCAGCTTTCCAGCTCCTCACACACTGGCAAAAGAAACTTTCTCCTAGCTGCTTTCCTTTGAAGCAGAAACACGTTTACATCCTAGCCCCATTGAAGAACCATAGAAATGCCGGTTAGAAAAAGCATTCCTTCTGCTTATAGACCCAGCCAGGAATGGCCTAGCCTGGAATCCCCTGCACCATTCTGCAGCTTTCCAGCTCCCTCACACACTGGCAAAAGAAACTTTCTCCTAGCTGCTTTCCTTTGAAGCAGAAACACGTTTACATCCTAGCCCCATTGAAGAACCATAGAAATGCCGGTTAGAAAAAGCACTCCTTCTGCTTATAGACCCAGCCAGGAATGGCCTAGCCTGGAATCCCCTGCACCATTCTGCAGCTTTCCAGCTGCCTCACACACTGGCAAAAGAAACTTTCTCCTAGCTGCTTTCCTTTGAAGCAGAAACACGTTTACATCCTAGCCCCATTGAAGAACCATAGAAATGCCGGTTAGAAAAAGCACTCCTTCTGCTTATAGACCCAGCCAGGAATGGCCTAGCCTGGAATCCCCTGCACCATTCTGCAGCTTTCCAGCTGCCTCACACACTGGCAAAAGAAACTTTCTCCTAGCTGCTTTCCTTTGAAGCAGAAACACGTTTACATCCTAGCCCCATTGAAGAACCATAGAAATGCCGGTTAGAAAAAGCATTCCTTCTGCTTATAGACCCAGCCAGGAATGGCCTAGCCTGGAATCCCCTGCACCATTCTGCAGCTTTCCAGCTGCGTCACACACTGGCAAAAGAAACTTTCTCCTAGCTGCTTTCCTTTGAAGCAGAAACACGTTTACATCCTAGCCCCATTGAAGAACCATAGAAATGCCGGTTAGAAAAAGCACTCCTTCTGCTTATAGACCCAGCCAGGAATGGCCTAGCCTGGAATCCCCTGCACCATTCTGCAGCTTTCCAGCTGCGTCACACACTGGCAAAAGAAACTTTCTCCTAGCTGCTTTCCTTTGAAGCAGAAACACGTTTACATCCTAGCCCCATTGAAGAACCATAGAAATGCCGGTTAGAAAAAGCATTCCTTCTGCTTATAGACCCAGCCAGGAATGGCCTAGCCTGGAATCCCCTGCACCATTCTGCAGCTTTCCAGCTGCGTCACACACTGGCAAAAGAAACTTTCTCCTAGCTGCTTTCCTTTGAAGCAGAAACACGTTTACATCCTAGCCCCATTGAAGAAACATAGAAATGCCGGTTAGAAAAAGCATTCCTTCTGCTTATAGACCCAGCCAGGAATGGCCTAGCCTGGAATCCCCTGCACCATTCTGCAGCTTTCCAGCTCCCTCACACACTGGCAAAAGAAACTTTCTCCTAGCTGCTTTCCTTTGAAGCAGAAACACGTTTACATCCTAGCCCCATTGAAGAACCATAGAAATGCCGGTTAGAAAAAGCATTCCTTCTGCTTATAGACCCAGCCAGGAATGGCCTAGCCTGGAATCCCCTGCACCATTCTGCAGCTTTCCAGCTCCCTCACACACTGGCAAAAGAAACTTTCTCCTAGCTGCTTTCCTTTGAAGCAGAAACACGTTTACATCCTAGCCCCATTGAAGAACCATAGAAATGCCGGTTAGAAAAAGCACTCCTTCTGCTTATAGACCCAGCCAGGAATGGCCTAGCCTGGAATCCCCTGCACCATTCTGCAGCTTTCCAGCTGCCGTCACACACTGGCAAAAGAAACTTTCTCCTAGCTGCTTTCCTTTGAAGCAGAAACACGTTTACATCCTAGCCCCATTGAAGAACCATAGAAATGCCGGTTAGAAAAAGCACTCCTTCTGCTTATAGACCCAGTCAGGAATGGCCTAGCCTGGAATCCCCTGCACCATTCTGCAGCTTTCCAGCTCCCTCACACACTGGCAAAAGAAACTTTCTCCTAGCTGCTTTCCTTTGAAGCAGAAACACGTTTACATCCTAGCCCCATTGAAGAACCATAGAAATGCCGGTTAGAAAAAGCACTCCTTCTGCTTATAGACCCAGCCAGGAATGGCCTAGCCTGGAATCCCCTGCACCATTCTGCAGCTTTCCAGCTGCGTCACACACTGGCAAAAGAAACTTTCTCCTAGCTGCTTTCCTTTGAAGCAGAAACACGTTTACATCCTAGCCCCATTGAAGAACCATAGAAATGCCGGTTAGAAAAAGCACTCCTTCTGCTTATAGACCCAGCCAGGAATGGCCTAGCCTGGAATCCCCTGCACCATTCTGCAGCTTTCCAGCTCCCTCACACACTGGCAAAAGAAACTTTCTCCTAGCTGCTTTCCTTTGAAGCAGAAACACGTTTACATCCTAGCCCCATTGAAGAACCATAGAAATGCCGGTTAGAAAAAGCATTCCTTCTGCTTATAGACCCAGTCAGGAATGGCCTAGCCTGGAATCCCCTGCACCATTCTGCAGCTTTCCAGCTGCCCTCACACACTGGCAAAAGAAACTTTCTCCTAGCTGCTTTCCTTTGAAGCAGAAACACGTTTACATCCTAGCCCCATTGAAGAACCATAGAAATGCCGGTTAGAAAAAGCACTCCTTCTGCTTATAGACCCAGCCAGGAATGGCCTAGCCTGGAATCCCCTGCACCATTCTGCAGCTTTCCAGCTGCGTCACACACTGGCAAAAGAAACTTTCTCCTAGCTGCTTTCCTTTGAAGCAGAAACACGTTTACATCCTAGCCCCATTGAAGAACCATAGAAATGCCGGTTAGAAAAAGCACTCCTTCTGCTTATAGACCCAGACAGGAATGGCCTAGCCTGGAATCCCCTGCACCATTCTGCAGCTTTCCAGCTCCGTCACACACTGGCAAAAGAAACTTTCTCCTAGCTGCTTTCCTTTGAAGCAGAAACACGTTTACATCCTAGCCCCATTGAAGAACCATAGAAATGCCGGTTAGAAAAAGCACTCCTTCTGCTTATAGACCCAGCCAGGAATGGCCTAGCCTGGAATCCCCTGCACCATTCTGCAGCTTTCCAGCTGCGTCACACACTGGCAAAAGAAACTTTCTCCTAGCTGCTTTCCTTTGAAGCAGAAACACGTTTACATCCTAGCCCCATTGAAGAACCATAGAAATGCCGGTTAGAAAAAGCACTCCTTCTGCTTATAGACCCAGCCAGGAATGGCCTAGCCTGGAATCCCCTGCACCATTCTGCAGCTTTCCAGCTGCGTCACACACTGGCAAAAGAAACTTTCTCCTAGCTGCTTTCCTTTGAAGCAGAAACACGTTTACATCCTAGCCCCATTGAAGAACCATAGAAATGCCGGTTAGAAAAAGCATTCCTTCTGCTTATAGACCCAGCCAGGAATGGCCTAGCCTGGAATCCCCTGCACCATTCTGCAGCTTTCCAGCTGCGTCACACACTGGCAAAAGAAACTTTCTCCTAGCTGCTTTCCTTTGAAGCAGAAACACGTTTACATCCTAGCCCCATTGAAGAACCATAGAAATGCCGGTTAGAAAAAGCACTCCTTCTGCTTATAGACCCAGCCAGGAATGGCCTAGCCTGGAATCCCCTGCACCATTCTGCAGCTTTCCAGCTCCGTCACACACTGGCAAAAGAAACTTTCTCCTAGCTGCTTTCCTTTGAAGCAGAAACACGTTTACATCCTAGCCCCATTGAAGAACCATAGAAATGCCGGTTAGAAAAAGCAATCCTTCTGCTTATAGACCCAGCCAGGAATGGCCTAGCCTGGAATCCCCTGCACCATTCTGCAGCTTTCCAGCTGCGTCACACACTGGCAAAAGAAACTTTCTCCTAGCTGCTTTCCTTTGAAGCAGAAACACGTTTACATCCTAGCCCCATTGAAGAACCATAGAAATGCCGGTTAGAAAAAGCACTCCTTCTGCTTATAGACCCAGCCAGGAATGGCCTAGCCTGGAATCCCCTGCACCATTCTGCAGCTTTCCAGCTGCCGTCACACACTGGCAAAAGAAACTTTCTCCTAGCTGCTTTCCTTTGAAGCAGAAACACGTTTACATCCTAGCCCCATTGAAGAACCATAGAAATGCCGGTTAGAAAAAGCACTCCTTCTGCTTATAGACCCAGCCAGGAATGGCCTAGCCTGGAATCCCCTGCACCATTCTGCAGCTTTCCAGCTGCCGTCACACACTGGCAAAAGAAACTTTCTCCTAGCTGCTTTCCTTTGAAGCAGAAACACGTTTACATCCTAGCCCCATTGAAGAACCATAGAAATGCCGGTTAGAAAAAGCACTCCTTCTGCTTATAGACCCAGCCAGGAATGGCCTAGCCTGGAATCCCCTGCACCATTCTGCAGCTTTCCAGCTGCGTCACACACTGGCAAAAGAAACTTTCTCCTAGCTGCTTTCCTTTGAAGCAGAAACACGTTTACATCCTAGCCCCATTGAAGAACCATAGAAATGCCGGTTAGAAAAAGCACTCCTTCTGCTTATAGACCCAGCCAGGAATGGCCTAGCCTGGAATCCCCTGCACCATTCTGCAGCTTTCCAGCTCCTCACACACTGGCAAAAGAAACTTTCTCCTAGCTGCTTTCCTTTGAAGCAGAAACACGTTTACATCCTAGCCCCATTGAAGAACCATAGAAATGCCGGTTAGAAAAAGCACTCCTTCTGCTTATAGACCCAGCCAGGAATGGCCTAGCCTGGAATCCCCTGCACCATTCTGCAGCTTTCCAGCTGCGTCACACACTGGCAAAAGAAACTTTCTCCTAGCTGCTTTCCTTTGAAGCAGAAACACGTTTACATCCTAGCCCCATTGAAGAACCATAGAAATGCCGGTTAGAAAAAGCATTCCTTCTGCTTATAGACCCAGCCAGGAATGGCCTAGCCTGGAATCCCCTGCACCATTCTGCAGCTTTCCAGCTGCGTCACACACTGGCAAAAGAAACTTTCTCCTAGCTGCTTTCCTTTGAAGCAGAAACACGTTTACATCCTAGCCCCATTGAAGAACCATAGAAATGCCGGTTAGGAAAAGCACTCCTTCTGCTTATAGACCCAGTCAGGAATGGCCTAGCCTGGAATCCCCTGCACCATTCTGCAGCTTTCCAGCTCCCTCACACACTGGCAAAAGAAACTTTCTCCTAGCTGCTTTCCTTTGAAGCAGAAACACGTTTACATCCTAGCCCCATTGAAGAACCATAGAAATGCCGGTTAGAAAAAGCATTCCTTCTGCTTATAGACCCAGCCAGGAATGGCCTAGCCTGGAATCCCCTGCACCATTCTGCAGCTTTCCAGCTGCGTCACACACTGGCAAAAGAAACTTTCTCCTAGCTGCTTTCCTTTGAAGCAGAAACACGTTTACATCCTAGCCCCATTGAAGAACCATAGAAATGCCGGTTAGAAAAAGCACTCCTTCTGCTTATAGACCCAGCCAGGAATGGCCTAGCCTGGAATCCCCTGCACCATTCTGCAGCTTTCCAGCTGCGTCACACACTGGCAAAAGAAACTTTCTCCTAGCTGCTTTCCTTTGAAGCAGAAACACGTTTACATCCTAGCCCCATTGAAGAACCATAGAAATGCCGGTTAGAAAAAGCACTCCTTCTGCTTATAGACCCAGCCAGGAATGGCCTAGCCTGGAATCCCCTGCACCATTCTGCAGCTTTCCAGCTCCCTCACACACTGGCAAAAGAAACTTTCTCCTAGCTGCTTTCCTTTGAAGCAGAAACACGTTTACATCCTAGCCCCATTGAAGAACATAGAAATGCCGGTTAGAAAAAGCATTCCTTCTGCTTATAGACCCAGCCAGGAATGGCCTAGCCTGGAATCCCCTGCACCATTCTGCAGCTTTCCAGCTCCCTCACACACTGGCAAAAGAAACTTTCTCCTAGCTGCTTTCCTTTGAAGCAGAAACACGTTTACATCCTAGCCCCATTGAAGAACCATAGAAATGCCGGTTAGAAAAAGCACTCCTTCTGCTTATAGACCCAGCCAGGAATGGCCTAGCCTGGAATCCCCTGCACCATTCTGCAGCTTTCCAGCTGCGTCACACACTGGCAAAAGAAACTTTCTCCTAGCTGCTTTCCTTTGAAGCAGAAACACGTTTACATCCTAGCCCCATTGAAGAACCATAGAAATGCCGGTTAGAAAAAGCACTCCTTCTGCTTATAGACCCAGCCAGGAATGGCCTAGCCTGGAATCCCCTGCACCATTCTGCAGCTTTCCAGCTGCGTCACACACTGGCAAAAGAAACTTTCTCCTAGCTGCTTTCCTTTGAAGCAGAAACACGTTTACATCCTAGCCCCATTGAAGAACCATAGAAATGCCGGTTAGAAAAAGCACTCCTTCTGCTTATAGACCCAGCCAGGAATGGCCTAGCCTGGAATCCCCTGCACCATTCTGCAGCTTTCCAGCTGCCCACACACACTGGCAAAAGAAACTTTCTCCTAGCTGCTTTCCTTTGAAGCAGAAACACGTTTACATCCTAGCCCCATTGAAGAACCATACAAATGCCGGTTAGAAAAAGCACTCCTTCTGCTTATAGACCCAGCCAGGAATGGCCTAGCCTGGAATCCCCTGCACCATTCTGCAGCTTTCCAGCTCCCTCACACACTGGCAAAAGAAACTTTCTCCTAGCTGCTTTCCTTTGAAGCAGAAACACGTTTACATCCTAGCCCCATTGAAGAACCATAGAAATGCCGGTTAGAAAAAGCATTCCTTCTGCTTATAGACCCAGCCAGGAATGGCCTAGCCTGGAATCCCCTGCACCATTCTGCAGCTTTCCAGCTGCGTCACACACTGGCAAAAGAAACTTTCTCCTAGCTGCTTTCCTTTGAAGCAGAAACACGTTTACATCCTAGCCCCATTGAAGAACCATAGAAATGCCGGTTAGAAAAAGCATTCCTTCTGCTTATAGACCCAGCCAGGAATGGCCTAGCCTGGAATCCCCTGCACCATTCTGCAGCTTTCCAGCTCCCTCACACACTGGCAAAAGAAACTTTCTCCTAGCTGCTTTCCTTTGAAGCAGAAACACGTTTACATCCTAGCCCCATTGAAGAACCATAGAAATGCCGGTTAGAAAAAGCATTCCTTCTGCTTATAGACCCAGCCAGGAATGGCCTAGCCTGGAATCCCCTGCACCATTCTGCAGCTTTCCAGCTGCGTCACACACTGGCAAAAGAAACTTTCTCCTAGCTGCTTTCCTTTGAAGCAGAAACACGTTTACATCCTAGCCCCATTGAAGAACCATAGAAATGCCGGTTAGAAAAAGCACTCCTTCTGCTTATAGACCCAGCCAGGAATGGCCTAGCCTGGAATCCCCTGCACCATTCTGCAGCTTTCCAGCTCCTCACACACTGGCAAAAGAAACTTTCTCCTAGCTGCTTTCCTTTGAAGCAGAAACACGTTTACATCCTAGCCCCATTGAAGAACCATAGAAATGCCGGTTAGAAAAAGCACTTCCTTCTGCTTATAGACCCAGCCAGGAATGGCCTAGCCTGGAATCCCCTGCACCATTCTGCAGCTTTCCAGCTCCCTCACACACTGGCAAAAGAAACTTTCTCCTAGCTGCTTTCCTTTGAAGCAGAAACACGTTTACATCCTAGCCCCATTGAAGAACCATAGAAATGCCGGTTAGAAAAAGCACTCCTTCTGCTTATAGACCCAGCCAGGAATGGCCTAGCCTGGAATCCCCTGCACCATTCTGCAGCTTTCCAGCTGCCGTCACACACTGGCAAAAGAAACTTTCTCCTAGCTGCTTTCCTTTGAAGCAGAAACACGTTTACATCCTAGCCCCATTGAAGAACCATAGAAATTCGGTTAGAAAAAGCACTCCTTCTGCTTATAGACCCAGCCAGGAATGGCCTAGCCTGGAATCCCCTGCACCATTCTGCAGCTTTCCAGCTCCCTCACACACTGGCAAAAGAAACTTTCTCCTAGCTGCTTTCCTTTGAAGCAGAAACACGTTTACATCCTAGCCCCATTGAAGAACCATAGAAATGCCGGTTAGAAAAAGCATTCCTTCTGCTTATAGACCCAGTCAGGAATGGCCTAGCCTGGAATCCCCTGCACCATTCTGCAGCTTTCCAGCTCCCTCACACACTGGCAAAAGAAACTTTCTCCTAGCTGCTTTCCTTTGAAGCAGAAACACGTTTACATCCTAGCCCCATTGAAGAACCATAGAAATGCCGGTTAGAAAAAGCACTCCTTCTGCTTATAGACCCAGCCAGGAATGGCCTAGCCTGGAATCCCCTGCACCATTCTGCAGCTTTCCAGCTCCCTCACACACTGGCAAAAGAAACTTTCTCCTAGCTGCTTTCCTTTGAAGCAGAAACACGTTTACATCCTAGCCCCATTGAAGAACCATAGAAATGCCGGTTAGAAAAAGCATTCCTTCTGCTTATAGACCCAGCCAGGAATGGCCTAGCCTGGAATCCCCTGCACCATTCTGCAGCTTTCCAGCTCCCTCACACACTGGCAAAAGAAACTTTCTCCTAGCTGCTTTCCTTTGAAGCAGAAACACGTTTACATCCTAGCCCCATTGAAGAACCATAGAAATGCCGGTTAGAAAAAGCATTCCTTCTGCTTATAGACCCAGCCAGGAATGGCCTAGCCTGGAATCCCCTGCACCATTCTGCAGCTTTCCAGCTGCGTCACACACTGGCAAAAGAAACTTTCTCCTAGCTGCTTTCCTTTGAAGCAGAAACACGTTTACATCCTAGCCCCATTGAAGAACCATAGAAATGCCGGTTAGAAAAAGCATTCCTTCTGCTTATAGACCCAGCCAGGAATGGCCTAGCCTGGAATCCCCTGCACCATTCTGCAGCTTTCCAGCTCCCTCACACACTGGCAAAAGAAACTTTCTCCTAGCTGCTTTCCTTTGAAGCAGAAACACGTTTACATCCTAGCCCCATTGAAGAAACATAGAAATGCCGGTTAGAAAAAGCACTCCTTCTGCTTATAGACCCAGCCAGGAATGGCCTAGCCTGGAATCCCCTGCACCATTCTGCAGCTTTCCAGCTGCGTCACACACTGGCAAAAGAAACTTTCTCCTAGCTGCTTTCCTTTGAAGCAGAAACACGTTTACATCCTAGCCCCACTGAAGAACCATAGAAATGCCGGTTAGAAAAAGCACTCCTTCTGCTTATAGACCCAGCCAGGAATGGCCTAGCCTGGAATCCCCTGCACCATTCTGCAGCTTTCCAGCTGCGTCACACACTGGCAAAAGAAACTTTCTCCTAGCTGCTTTCCTTTGAAGCAGAAACACGTTTACATCCTAGCCCCATTGAAGAACCATAGAAATGCCGGTTAGAAAAAGCACTCCTTCTGCTTATAGACCCAGCCAGGAATGGCCTAGCCTGGAATCCCCTGCACCATTCTGCAGCTTTCCAGCTGCGTCACACACTGGCAAAAGAAACTTTCTCCTAGCTGCTTTCCTTTGAAGCAGAAACACGTTTACATCCTAGCCCCATTGAAGAAACATAGAAATGCCGGTTAGAAAAAGCACTCCTTCTGCTTATAGACCCAGCCAGGAATGGCCTAGCCTGGAATCCCCTGCACCATTCTGCAGCTTTCCAGCTGCGTCACACACTGGCAAAAGAAACTTTCTCCTAGCTGCTTTCCTTTGAAGCAGAAACACGTTTACATCCTAGCCCCATTGAAGAACCATAGAAATGCCGGTTAGAAAAAGCACTCCTTCTGCTTATAGACCCAGCCAGGAATGGCCTAGCCTGGAATCCCCTGCACCATTCTGCAGCTTTCCAGCTCCCTCACACACTGGCAAAAGAAACTTTCTCCTAGCTGCTTTCCTTTGAAGCAGAAACACGTTTACATCCTAGCCCCATTGAAGAACCATAGAAATGCCGGTTAGAAAAAGCACTCCTTCTGCTTATAGACCCAGCCAGGAATGGCCTAGCCTGGAATCCCCTGCACCATTCTGCAGCTTTCCAGCTGCCGTCACACACTGGCAAAAGAAACTTTCTCCTAGCTGCTTTCCTTTGAAGCAGAAACACGTTTACATCCTAGCCCCATTGAAGAAACATAGAAATGCCGGTTAGAAAAAGCACTCCTTCTGCTTATAGACCCAGCCAGGAATGGCCTAGCCTGGAATCCCCTGCACCATTCTGCAGCTTTCCAGCTGCGTCACACACTGGCAAAAGAAACTTTCTCCTAGCTGCTTTCCTTTGAAGCAGAAACACGTTTACATCCTAGCCCCATTGAAGAACCATAGAAATGCCGGTTAGAAAAAGCATTCCTTCTGCTTATAGACCCAGCCAGGAATGGCCTAGCCTGGAATCCCCTGCACCATTCTGCAGCTTTCCAGCTGCCTCACACACTGGCAAAAGAAACTTTCTCCTAGCTGCTTTCCTTTGAAGCAGAAACACGTTTACATCCTAGCCCCATTGAAGAACCATAGAAATGCCGGTTAGAAAAAGCACTCCTTCTGCTTATAGACCCAGCCAGGAATGGCCTAGCCTGGAATCCCCTGCACCATTCTGCAGGTTTCCAGCTGCGTCACACACTGGCAAAAGAAACTTTCTCCTAGCTGCTTTCCTTTGAAGCAGAAACACGTTTACATCCTAGCCCCATTGAAGAACCATAGAAATGCCGGTTAGAAAAAGCACTCCTTCTGCTTATAGACCCAGCCAGGAATGGCCTAGCCTGGAATCCCCTGCACCATTCTGCAGCTTTCCAGCTGCGTCACACACTGGCAAAAGAAACTTTCTCCTAGCTGCTTTCCTTTGAAGCAGAAACACGTTTACATCCTAGCCCCATTGAAGAACCATAGAAATGCCGGTTAGAAAAAGCACTCCTTCTGCTTATAGACCCAGCCAGGAATGGCCTAGCCTGGAATCCCCTGCACCATTCTGCAGCTTTCCAGCTCCCTCACACACTGGCAAAAGAAACTTTCTCCTAGCTGCTTTCCTTTGAAGCAGAAACACGTTTACATCCTAGCCCCATTGAAGAACCATAGAAATGCCGGTTAGAAAAAGCATTCCTTCTGCTTATAGACCCAGCCAGGAATGGCCTAGCCTGGAATCCCCTGCACCATTCTGCAGCTTTCCAGCTCCCTCACACACTGGCAAAAGAAACTTTCTCCTAGCTGCTTTCCTTTGAAGCAGAAACACGTTTACATCCTAGCCCCATTGAAGAACCATAGAAATGCCGGTTAGAAAAAGCACTCCTTCTGCTTATAGACCCAGTCAGGAATGGCCTAGCCTGGAATCCCCTGCACCATTCTGCAGCTTTCCAGCTGCGTCACACACTGGCAAAAGAAACTTTCTCCTAGCTGCTTTCCTTTGAAGCAGAAACACGTTTACATCCTAGCCCCATTGAAGAACCATAGAAATGCCGGTTAGAAAAAGCACTCCTTCTGCTTATAGACCCAGCCAGGAATGGCCTAGCCTGGAATCCCCTGCACCATTCTGCAGCTTTCCAGCTGCCTCACACACTGGCAAAAGAAACTTTCTCCTAGCTGCTTTCCTTTGAAGCAGAAACACGTTTACATCCTAGCCCCATTGAAGAACCATAGAAATGCCGGTTAGAAAAAGCACTCCTTCTGCTTATAGACCCAGCCAGGAATGGCCTAGCCTGGAATCCCCTGCACCATTCTGCAGCTTTCCAGCTGCGTCACACACTGGCAAAAGAAACTTTCTCCTAGCTGCTTTCCTTTGAAGCAGAAACACGTTTACATCCTAGCCCCATTGAAGAACCATAGAAATGCCGGTTAGAAAAAGCATTCCTTCTGCTTATAGACCCAGCCAGGAATGGCCTAGCCTGGAATCCCCTGCACCATTCTGCAGCTTTCCAGCTGCCGTCACACACTGGCAAAAGAAACTTTCTCCTAGCTGCTTTCCTTTGAAGCAGAAACACGTTTACATCCTAGCCCCATTGAAGAACCATAGAAATGCCGGTTAGAAAAAGCATTCCTTCTGCTTATAGACCCAGCCAGGAATGGCCTAGCCTGGAATCCCCTGCACCATTCTGCAGCTTTCCAGCTCCCTCACACACTGGCAAAAGAAACTTTCTCCTAGCTGCTTTCCTTTGAAGCAGAAACACGTTTACATCCTAGCCCCATTGAAGAACCATAGAAATGCCGGTTAGAAAAAGCACTCCTTCTGCTTATAGACCCAGCCAGGAATGGCCTAGCCTGGAATCCCCTGCACCATTCTGCAGCTTTCCAGCTCCCTCACACACTGGCAAAAGAAACTTTCTCCTAGCTGCTTTCCTTTGAAGCAGAAACACGTTTACATCCTAGCCCCATTGAAGAACCATAGAAATGCCGGTTAGAAAAAGCACTCCTTCTGCTTATAGACCCAGCCAGGAATGGCCTAGCCTGGAATCCCCTGCACCATTCTGCAGCTTTCCAGCTCCCTCACACACTGGCAAAAGAAACTTTCTCCTAGCTGCTTTCCTTTGAAGCAGAAACACGTTTACATCCTAGCCCCACTGAAGAACCATAGAAATGCCGGTTAGAAAAAGCATTCCTTCTGCTTATAGACCCAGCCAGGAATGGCCTAGCCTGGAATCCCCTGCACCATTCTGCAGCTTTCCAGCTGCCGTCACACACTGGCAAAAGAAACTTTCTCCTAGCTGCTTTCCTTTGAAGCAGAAACACGTTTACATCCTAGCCCCATTGAAGAACCATAGAAATGCCGGTTAGAAAAAGCACTCCTTCTGCTTATAGACCCAGCCAGGAATGGCCTAGCCTGGAATCCCCTGCACCATTCTGCAGCTTTCCAGCTGCGTCACACACTGGCAAAAGAAACTTTCTCCTAGCTGCTTTCCTTTGAAGCAGAAACACGTTTACATCCTAGCCCCATTGAAGAACCATAGAAATGCCGGTTAGAAAAAGCACTCCTTCTGCTTATAGACCCAGTCAGGAATGGCCTAGCCTGGAATCCCCTGCACCATTCTGCAGCTTTCCAGCTCCCTCACACACTGGCAAAAGAAACTTTCTCCTAGCTGCTTTCCTTTGAAGCAGAAACACGTTTACATCCTAGCCCCATTGAAGAACCATAGAAATGCCGGTTAGAAAAAGCACTCCTTCTGCTTATAGACCCAGCCAGGAATGGCCTAGCCTGGAATCCCCTGCACCATTCTGCAGCTTTCCAGCTCCCTCACACACTGGCAAAAGAAACTTTCTCCTAGCTGCTTTCCTTTGAAGCAGAAACACGTTTACATCCTAGCCCCATTGAAGAACCATAGAAATGCCGGTTAGAAAAAGCACTCCTTCTGCTTATAGACCCAGTCAGGAATGGCCTAGCCTGGAATCCCCTGCACCATTCTGCAGCTTTCCAGCTGCGTCACACACTGGCAAAAGAAACTTTCTCCTAGCTGCTTTCCTTTGAAGCAGAAACACGTTTACATCCTAGCCCCATTGAAGAACCATAGAAATGCCGGTTAGAAAAAGCACTCCTTCTGCTTATAGACCCAGCCAGGAATGGCCTAGCCTGGAATCCCCTGCACCATTCTGCAGCTTTCCAGCTGCCGTCACACACTGGCAAAAGAAACTTTCTCCTAGCTGCTTTCCTTTGAAGCAGAAACACGTTTACATCCTAGCCCCATTGAAGAACCATAGAAATGCCGGTTAGAAAAAGCACTCCTTCTGCTTATAGACCCAGCCAGGAATGGCCTAGCCTGGAATCCCCTGCACCATTCTGCAGCTTTCCAGCTGCCGTCACACACTGGCAAAAGAAACTTTCTCCTAGCTGCTTTCCTTTGAAGCAGAAACACGTTTACATCCTAGCCCCATTGAAGAACCATAGAAATGCCGGTTAGAAAAAGCACTCCTTCTGCTTATAGACCCAGCCAGGAATGGCCTAGCCTGGAATCCCCTGCACCATTCTGCAGCTTTCCAGCTCCCTCACACACTGGCAAAAGAAACTTTCTCCTAGCTGCTTTCCTTTGAAGCAGAAACACGTTTACATCCTAGCCCCATTGAAGAACCATAGAAATGCCGGTTAGAAAAAGCACTCCTTCTGCTTATAGACCCAGCCAGGAATGGCCTAGCCTGGAATCCCCTGCACCATTCTGCAGCTTTCCAGCTGCGTCACACACTGGCAAAAGAAACTTTCTCCTAGCTGCTTTCCTTTGAAGCAGAAACACGTTTACATCCTAGCCCCATTGAAGAACCATAGAAATGCCGGTTAGAAAAAGCACTCCTTCTGCTTATAGACCCAGCCAGGAATGGCCTAGCCTGGAATCCCCTGCACCATTCTGCAGCTTTCCAGCTGCGTCACACACTGACAAAAGAAACTTTCTCCTAGCTGCTTTCCTTTGAAGCAGAAACACGTTTACATCCTAGCCCCATTGAAGAACCATAGAAATGCCGGTTAGAAAAAGCACTCCTTCTGCTTATAGACCCAGCCAGGAATGGCCTAGCCTGGAATCCCCTGCACCATTCTGCAGCTTTCCAGCTGCCGTCACACACTGGCAAAAGAAACTTTCTCCTAGCTGCTTTCCTTTGAAGCAGAAACACGTTTACATCCTAGCCCCATTGAAGAACCATAGAAATGCCGGTTAGAAAAAGCACTCCTTCTGCTTATAGACCCAGCCAGGAATGGCCTAGCCTGGAATCCCCTGCACCATTCTGCAGCTTTCCAGCTCCCTCACACACTGGCAAAAGAAACTTTCTCCTAGCTGCTTTCCTTTGAAGCAGAAACACGTTTACATCCTAGCCCCATTGAAGAACCATAGAAATGCCGGTTAGAAAAAGCACTCCTTCTGCTTATAGACCCAGCCAGGAATGGCCTAGCCTGGAATCCCCTGCACCATTCTGCAGCTTTCCAGCTGCGTCACACACTGGCAAAAGAAACTTTCTCCTAGCTGCTTTCCTTTGAAGCAGAAACACGTTTACATCCTAGCCCCATTGAAGAACCATAGAAATGCCGGTTAGAAAAAGCATTCCTTCTGCTTATAGACCCAGCCAGGAATGGCCTAGCCTGGAATCCCCTGCACCATTCTGCAGCTTTCCAGCTGCGTCACACACTGGCAAAAGAAACTTTCTCCTAGCTGCTTTCCTTTGAAGCAGAAACACGTTTACATCCTAGCCCCATTGAAGAACCATAGAAATGCCGGTTTAGAAAAAGCACTCCTTCTGCTTATAGACCCAGCCAGGAATGGCCTAGCCTGGAATCCCCTGCACCATTCTGCAGCTTTCCAGCTGCCTCACACACTGGCAAAAGAAACTTTCTCCTAGCTGCTTTCCTTTGAAGCAGAAACACGTTTACATCCTAGCCCCATTGAAGAACCATAGAAATGCCGGTTAGAAAAAGCACTCCTTCTGCTTATAGACCCAGCCAGGAATGGCCTAGCCTGGAATCCCCTGCACCATTCTGCAGCTTTCCAGCTCCCTCACACACTGGCAAAAGAAACTTTCTCCTAGCTGCTTTCCTTTGAAGCAGAAACACGTTTACATCCTAGCCCCATTGAAGAACCATAGAAATGCCGGTTAGAAAAAGCATTCCTTCTGCTTATAGACCCAGCCAGGAATGGCCTAGCCTGGAATCCCCTGCACCATTCTGCAGCTTTCCAGCTGCCTCACACACTGGCAAAAGAAACTTTCTCCTAGCTGCTTTCCTTTGAAGCAGAAACACGTTTACATCCTAGCCCCATTGAAGAACCATAGAAATGCCGGTTAGAAAAAGCATTCCTTCTGCTTATAGACCCAGCCAGGAATGGCCTAGCCTGGAATCCCCTGCACCATTCTGCAGCTTTCCAGCTGCGTCACACACTGGCAAAAGAAACTTTCTCCTAGCTGCTTTCCTTTGAAGCAGAAACACGTTTACATCCTAGCCCCATTGAAGAACCATAGAAATGCCGGTTAGAAAAAGCACTCCTTCTGCTTATAGACCCAGCCAGGAATGGCCTAGCCTGGAATCCCCTGCACCATTCTGCAGCTTTCCAGCTCCGTCACACACTGGCAAAAGAAACTTTCTCCTAGCTGCTTTCCTTTGAAGCAGAAACACGTTTACATCCTAGCCCCATTGAAGAACCATAGAAATGCCGGTTAGAAAAAGCACTCCTTCTGCTTATAGACCCAGCCAGGAATGGCCTAGCCTGGAATCCCCTGCACCATTCTGCAGCTTTCCAGCTCCCTCACACACTGGCAAAAGAAACTTTCTCCTAGCTGCTTTCCTTTGAAGCAGAAACACGTTTACATCCTAGCCCCACTGAAGAACCATAGAAATGCCGGTTAGAAAAAGCACTCCTTCTGCTTATAGACCCAGCCAGGAATGGCCTAGCCTGGAATCCCCTGCACCATTCTGCAGCTTTCCAGCTGCCTCACACACTGGCAAAAGAAACTTTCTCCTAGCTGCTTTCCTTTGAAGCAGAAACACGTTTACATCCTAGCCCCATTGAAGAACCATAGAAATGCCGGTTAGAAAAAGCACTCCTTCTGCTTATAGACCCAGCCAGGAATGGCCTAGCCTGGAATCCCCTGCACCATTCTGCAGCTTTCCAGCTGCGTCACACACTGGCAAAAGAAACTTTCTCCTAGCTGCTTTCCTTTGAAGCAGAAACACGTTTACATCCTAGCCCCATTGAAGAACCATAGAAATGCCGGTTAGAAAAAGCATTCCTTCTGCTTATAGACCCAGCCAGGAATGGCCTAGCCTGGAATCCCCTGCACCATTCTGCAGCTTTCCAGCTGCGTCACACACTGGCAAAAGAAACTTTCTCCTAGCTGCTTTCCTTTGAAGCAGAAACACGTTTACATCCTAGCCCCATTGAAGAACCATAGAAATGCCGGTTAGAAAAAGCACTCCTTCTGCTTATAGACCCAGCCAGGAATGGCCTAGCCTGGAATCCCCTGCACCATTCTGCAGCTTTCCAGCTGCGTCACACACTGGCAAAAGAAACTTTCTCCTAGCTGCTTTCCTTTGAAGCAGAAACACGTTTACATCCTAGCCCCATTGAAGAACCATAGAAATGCCGGTTAGAAAAAGCACTCCTTCTGCTTATAGACCCAGCCAGGAATGGCCTAGCCTGGAATCCCCTGCACCATTCTGCAGCTTTCCAGCTCCCTCACACACTGGCAAAAGAAACTTTCTCCTAGCTGCTTTCCTTTGAAGCAGAAACACGTTTACATCCTAGCCCCATTGAAGAACCATAGAAATGCCGGTTAGAAAAAGCACTCCTTCTGCTTATAGACCCAGCCAGGAATGGCCTAGCCTGGAATCCCCTGCACCATTCTGCAGCTTTCCAGCTCCCTCACACACTGGCAAAAGAAACTTTCTCCTAGCTGCTTTCCTTTGAAGCAGAAACACGTTTACATCCTAGCCCCATTGAAGAACCATAGAAATGCCGGTTAGAAAAAGCATTCCTTCTGCTTATAGACCCAGCCATGAATGGCCTAGCCTGGAATCCCCTGCACCATTCTGCAGCTTTCCAGCTGCCTCACACACTGGCAAAAGAAACTTTCTCCTAGCTGCTTTCCTTTGAAGCAGAAACACGTTTACATCCTAGCCCCATTGAAGAACCATAGAAATGCCGGTTAGAAAAAGCACTCCTTCTGCTTATAGACCCAGCCAGGAATGGCCTAGCCTGGAATCCCCTGCACCATTCTGCAGCTTTCCAGCTGCGTCACACACTGGCAAAAGAAACTTTCTCCTAGCTGCTTTCCTTTGAAGCAGAAACACGTTTACATCCTAGCCCCATTGAAGAACCATAGAAATGCCGGTTAGAAAAAGCATTCCTTCTGCTTATAGACCCAGCCAGGAATGGCCTAGCCTGGAATCCCCTGCACCATTCTGCAGCTTTCCAGCTGCCGTCACACACTGGCAAAAGAAACTTTCTCCTAGCTGCTTTCCTTTGAAGCAGAAACACGTTTACATCCTAGCCCCATTGAAGAACCATAGAAATGCCGGTTAGAAAAAGCATTCCTTCTGCTTATAGACCCAGCCAGGAATGGCCTAGCCTGGAATCCCCTGCACCATTCTGCAGCTTTCCAGCTGCCCTCACACACTGGCAAAAGAAACTTTCTCCTAGCTGCTTTCCTTTGAAGCAGAAACACGTTTACATCCTAGCCCCATTGAAGAACCATAGAAATGCCGGTTAGAAAAAGCATTCCTTCTGCTTATAGACCCAGCCAGGAATGGCCTAGCCTGGAATCCCCTGCACCATTCTGCAGCTTTCCAGCTCCCTCACACACTGGCAAAAGAAACTTTCTCCTAGCTGCTTTCCTTTGAAGCAGAAACACGTTTACATCCTAGCCCCATTGAAGAACCATAGAAATGCCGGTTAGAAAAAGCACTCCTTCTGCTTATAGACCCAGCCAGGAATGGCCTAGCCTGGAATCCCCTGCACCATTCTGCAGCTTTCCAGCTGCGTCACACACTGGCAAAAGAAACTTTCTCCTAGCTGCTTTCCTTTGAAGCAGAAACACGTTTACATCCTAGCCCCATTGAAGAACCATAGAAATGCCGGTTAGAAAAAGCACTCCTTCTGCTTATAGACCCAGCCAGGAATGGCCTAGCCTGGAATCCCCTGCACCATTCTGCAGCTTTCCAGCTGCGTCACACACTGGCAAAAGAAACTTTCTCCTAGCTGCTTTCCTTTGAAGCAGAAACACGTTTACATCCTAGCCCCATTGAAGAACCATAGAAATGCCGGTTAGAAAAAGCACTACTTCTGCTTATAGACCCAGCCAGGAATGGCCTAGCCTGGAATCCCCTGCACCATTCTGCAGCTTTCCAGCTGCGTCACACACTGGCAAAAGAAACTTTCTCCTAGCTGCTTTCCTTTGAAGCAGAAACACGTTTACATCCTAGCCCCATTGAAGAACCATAGAAATGCCGGTTAGAAAAAGCACTCCTTCTGCTTATAGACCCAGCCAGGAATGGCCTAGCCTGGAATCCCCTGCACCATTCTGCAGCTTTCCAGCTGCGTCACACACTGGCAAAAGAAACTTTCTCCTAGCTGCTTTCCTTTGAAGCAGAAACACGTTTACATCCTAGCCCCATTGAAGAACCATAGAAATGCCGGTTAGAAAAAGCACTCCTTCTGCTTATAGACCCAGCCAGGAATGGCCTAGCCTGGAATCCCCTGCACCATTCTGCAGCTTTCCAGCTGCGTCACACACTGGCAAAAGAAACTTTCTCCTAGCTGCTTTCCTTTGAAGCAGAAACACGTTTACATCCTAGCCCCATTGAAGAACCATAGAAATGCCGGTTAGAAAAAGCACTCCTTCTGCTTATAGACCCAGCCAGGAATGGCCTAGCCTGGAATCCCCTGCACCATTCTGCAGCTTTCCAGCTGCCTCACACACTGGCAAAAGAAACTTTCTCCTAGCTGCTTTCCTTTGAAGCAGAAACACGTTTACATCCTAGCCCCATTGAAGAACCATAGAAATGCCGGTTAGAAAAAGCATTCCTTCTGCTTATAGACCCAGCCAGGAATGGCCTAGCCTGGAATCCCCTGCACCATTCTGCAGCTTTCCAGCTCCCTCACACACTGGCAAAAGAAACTTTCTCCTAGCTGCTTTCCTTTGAAGCAGAAACACGTTTACATCCTAGCCCCATTGAAGAACCATAGAAATGCCGGTTAGAAAAAGCATTCCTTCTGCTTATAGACCCAGCCAGGAATGGCCTAGCCTGGAATCCCCTGCACCATTCTGCAGCTTTCCAGCTGCGTCACACACTGGCAAAAGAAACTTTCTCCTAGCTGCTTTCCTTTGAAGCAGAAACACGTTTACATCCTAGCCCCATTGAAGAACCATAGAAATGCCGGTTAGAAAAAGCACTCCTTCTGCTTATAGACCCAGCCAGGAATGGCCTAGCCTGGAATCCCCTGCACCATTCTGCAGCTTTCCAGCTGCCTCACACACTGGCAAAAGAAACTTTCTCCTAGCTGCTTTCCTTTGAAGCAGAAACACGTTTACATCCTAGCCCCATTGAAGAACCATAGAAATGCCGGTTAGAAAAAGCACTCCTTCTGCTTATAGACCCAGCCAGGAATGGCCTAGCCTGGAATCCCCTGCACCATTCTGCAGCTTTCCAGCTGCGTCACACACTGGCAAAAGAAACTTTCTCCTAGCTGCTTTCCTTTGAAGCAGAAACACGTTTACATCCTAGCCCCATTGAAGAACCATAGAAATGCGGTTAGAAAAAGCACTCCTTCTGCTTATAGACCCAGCCAGGAATGGCCTAGCCTGGAATCCCCTGCACCATTCTGCAGCTTTCCAGCTGCGTCACACACTGGCAAAAGAAACTTTCTCCTAGCTGCTTTCCTTTGAAGCAGAAACACGTTTACATCCTAGCCCCATTGAAGAACCATAGAAATGCCGGTTAGAAAAAGCACTCCTTCTGCTTATAGACCCAGCCAGGAATGGCCTAGCCTGGAATCCCCTGCACCATTCTGCAGCTTTCCAGCTCCCTCACACACTGGCAAAAGAAACTTTCTCCTAGCTGCTTTCCTTTGAAGCAGAAACACGTTTACATCCTAGCCCCATTGAAGAACCATAGAAATGCCGGTTAGAAAAAGCACTCCTTCTGCTTATAGACCCAGCCAGGAATGGCCTAGCCTGGAATCCCCTGCACCATTCTGCAGCTTTCCAGCTCCCTCACACACTGGCAAAAGAAACTTTCTCCTAGCTGCTTTCCTTTGAAGCAGAAACACGTTTACATCCTAGCCCCATTGAAGAACCATAGAAATGCCGGTTAGAAAAAGCATTCCTTCTGCTTATAGACCCAGCCAGGAATGGCCTAGCCTGGAATCCCCTGCACCATTCTGCAGCTTTCCAGCTGCGTCACACACTGGCAAAAGAAACTTTCTCCTAGCTGCTTTCCTTTGAAGCAGAAACACGTTTACATCCTAGCCCCATTGAAGAACCATAGAAATGCCGGTTAGAAAAAGCACTCCTTCTGCTTATAGACCCAGCCAGGAATGGCCTAGCCTGGAATCCCCTGCACCATTCTGCAGCTTTCCAGCTGCGTCACACACTGGCAAAAGAAACTTTCTCCTAGCTGCTTTCCTTTGAAGCAGAAACACGTTTACATCCTAGCCCCATTGAAGAACCATAGAAATGCCGGTTAGAAAAAGCACTCCTTCTGCTTATAGACCCAGCCAGGAATGGCCTAGCCTGGAATCCCCTGCACCATTCTGCAGCTTTCCAGCTCCCTCACACACTGGCAAAAGAAACTTTCTCCTAGCTGCTTTCCTTTGAAGCAGAAACACGTTTACATCCTAGCCCCATTGAAGAACCATAGAAATGCCGGTTAGAAAAAGCACTCCTTCTGCTTATAGACCCAGCCAGGAATGGCCTAGCCTGGAATCCCCTGCACCATTCTGCAGCTTTCCAGCTCCCTCACACACTGGCAAAAGAAACTTTCTCCTAGCTGCTTTCCTTTGAAGCAGAAACACGTTTACATCCTAGCCCCATTGAAGAACCATAGAAATGCCGGTTAGAAAAAGCACTCCTTCTGCTTATAGACCCAGCCAGGAATGGCCTAGCCTGGAATCCCCTGCACCATTCTGCAGCTTTCCAGCTCCCTCACACACTGGCAAAAGAAACTTTCTCCTAGCTGCTTTCCTTTGAAGCAGAAACACGTTTACATCCTAGCCCCATTGAAGAACCATAGAAATGCCGGTTAGAAAAAGCACTCCTTCTGCTTATAGACCCAGCCAGGAATGGCCTAGCCTGGAATCCCCTGCACCATTCTGCAGCTTTCCAGCTGCGTCACACACTGGCAAAAGAAACTTTCTCCTAGCTGCTTTCCTTTGAAGCAGAAACACGTTTACATCCTAGCCCCATTGAAGAACCATAGAAATGCCGGTTAGAAAAAGCACTCCTTCTGCTTATAGACCCAGCCAGGAATGGCCTAGCCTGGAATCCCCTGCACCATTCTGCAGCTTTCCAGCTGCGTCACACACTGGCAAAAGAAACTTTCTCCTAGCTGCTTTCCTTTGAAGCAGAAACACGTTTACATCCTAGCCCCATTGAAGAACCATAGAAATGCCGGTTAGAAAAAGCACTCCTTCTGCTTATAGACCCAGCCAGGAATGGCCTAGCCTGGAATCCCCTGCACCATTCTGCAGCTTTCCAGCTCCGTCACACACTGGCAAAAGAAACTTTCTCCTAGCTGCTTTCCTTTGAAGCAGAAACACGTTTACATCCTAGCCCCATTGAAGAACCATAGAAATGCCGGTTAGAAAAAGCACTCCTTCTGCTTATAGACCCAGCCAGGAATGGCCTAGCCTGGAATCCCCTGCACCATTCTGCAGCTTTCCAGCTGCGTCACACACTGGCAAAAGAAACTTTCTCCTAGCTGCTTTCCTTTGAAGCAGAAACACGTTTACATCCTAGCCCCATTGAAGAACCATAGAAATGCCGGTTAGAAAAAGCACTCCTTCTGCTTATAGACCCAGCCAGGAATGGCCTAGCCTGGAATCCCCTGCACCATTCTGCAGCTTTCCAGCTCCCTCACACACTGGCAAAAGAAACTTTCTCCTAGCTGCTTTCCTTTGAAGCAGAAACACGTTTACATCCTAGCCCCATTGAAGAACCATAGAAATGCCGGTTAGAAAAAGCACTCCTTCTGCTTATAGACCCAGCCAGGAATGTCCTAGCCTGGAATCCCCTGCACCATTCTGCAGCTTTCCAGCTCCCTCACACACTGGCAAAAGAAACTTTCTCCTAGCTGCTTTCCTTTGAAGCAGAAACACGTTTACATCCTAGCCCCATTGAAGAACCATAGAAATGCCGGTTAGAAAAAGCACTCCTTCTGCTTATAGACCCAGCCAGGAATGGCCTAGCCTGGAATCCCCTGCACCATTCTGCAGCTTTCCAGCTCCGTCACACACTGGCAAAAGAAACTTTCTCCTAGCTGCTTTCCTTTGAAGCAGAAACACGTTTACATCCTAGCCCCATTGAAGAACCATAGAAATGCCGGTTAGAAAAAGCACTCCTTCTGCTTATAGACCCAGTCAGGAATGGCCTAGCCTGGAATCCCCTGCACCATTCTGCAGCTTTCCAGCTGCGTCACACACTGGCAAAAGAAACTTTCTCCTAGCTGCTTTCCTTTGAAGCAGAAACACGTTTACATCCTAGCCCCATTGAAGAACCATAGAAATGCCGGTTAGAAAAAGCACTCCTTCTGCTTATAGACCCAGCCAGGAATGGCCTAGCCTGGAATCCCCTGCACCATTCTGCAGCTTTCCAGCTCCCTCACACACTGGCAAAAGAAACTTTCTCCTAGCTGCTTTCCTTTGAAGCAGAAACACGTTTACATCCTAGCCCCATTGAAGAACCATAGAAATGCCGGTTAGAAAAAGCACTCCTTCTGCTTATAGACCCAGCCAGGAATGGCCTAGCCTGGAATCCCCTGCACCATTCTGCAGCTTTCCAGCTGCGTCACACACTGGCAAAAGAAACTTTCTCCTAGCTGCTTTCCTTTGAAGCAGAAACACGTTTACATCCTAGCCCCATTGAAGAACCATAGAAATGCCGGTTAGAAAAAGCACTCCTTCTGCTTATAGACCCAGCCAGGAATGGCCTAGCCTGGAATCCCCTGCACCATTCTGCAGGTTTCCAGCTCCCTCACACACTGGCAAAAGAAACTTTCTCCTAGCTGCTTTCCTTTGAAGCAGAAACACGTTTACATCCTAGCCCCATTGAAGAACCATAGAAATGCCGGTTAGAAAAAGCACTCCTTCTGCTTATAGACCCAGCCAGGAATGGCCTAGCCTGGAATCCCCTGCACCATTCTGCAGCTTTCCAGCTGCGTCACACACTGGCAAAAGAAACTTTCTCCTAGCTGCTTTCCTTTGAAGCAGAAACACGTTTACATCCTAGCCCCATTGAAGAACCATAGAAATGCCGGTTAGAAAAAGCACTCCTTCTGCTTATAGACCCAGCCAGGAATGGCCTAGCCTGGAATCCCCTGCACCATTCTGCAGCTTTCCAGCTCCCTCACACACTGGCAAAAGAAACTTTCTCCTAGCTGCTTTCCTTTGAAGCAGAAACACGTTTACATCCTAGCCCCATTGAAGAACCATAGAAATGCCGGTTAGAAAAAGCACTCCTTCTGCTTATAGACCCAGCCAGGAATGGCCTAGCCTGGAATCCCCTGCACCATTCTGCAGCTTTCCAGCTGCGTCACACACTGGCAAAAGAAACTTTCTCCTAGCTGCTTTCCTTTGAAGCAGAAACACGTTTACATCCTAGCCCCATTGAAGAACCATAGAAATGCCGGTTAGAAAAAGCACTCCTTCTGCTTATAGACCCAGCCAGGAATGGCCTAGCCTGGAATCCCCTGCACCATTCTGCAGCTTTCCAGCTCCCTCACACACTGGCAAAAGAAACTTTCTCCTAGCTGCTTTCCTTTGAAGCAGAAACACGTTTACATCCTAGCCCCATTGAAGAACCATAGAAATGCCGGTTAGAAAAAGCACTCCTTCTGCTTATAGACCCAGCCAGGAATGGCCTAGCCTGGAATCCCCTGCACCATTCTGCAGCTTTCCAGCTCCCTCACACACTGGCAAAAGAAACTTTCTCCTAGCTGCTTTCCTTTGAAGCAGAAACACGTTTACATCCTAGCCCCATTGAAGAACCATAGAAATGCCGGTTAGAAAAAGCACTCCTTCTGCTTATAGACCCAGCCAGGAATGGCCTAGCCTGGAATCCCCTGCACCATTCTGCAGCTTTCCAGCTCCGTCACACACTGGCAAAAGAAACTTTCTCCTAGCTGCTTTCCTTTGAAGCAGAAACACGTTTACATCCTAGCCCCATTGAAGAACCATAGAAATGCCGGTTAGAAAAAGCACTCCTTCTGCTTATAGACCCAGCCAGGAATGGCCTAGCCTGGAATCCCCTGCACCATTCTGCAGCTTTCCAGCTGCGTCACACACTGGCAAAAGAAACTTTCTCCTAGCTGCTTTCCTTTGAAGCAGAAACACGTTTACATCCTAGCCCCATTGAAGAACCATAGAAATGCCGGTTAGAAAAAGCACTCCTTCTGCTTATAGACCCAGCCAGGAATGGCCTAGCCTGGAATCCCCTGCACCATTCTGCAGCTTTCCAGCTCCCTCACACACTGGCAAAAGAAACTTTCTCCTAGCTGCTTTCCTTTGAAGCAGAAACACGTTTACATCCTAGCCCCATTGAAGAACCATAGAAATGCCGGTTAGAAAAAGCACTCCTTCTGCTTATAGACCCAGCCAGGAATGGCCTAGCCTGGAATCCCCTGCACCATTCTGCAGCTTTCCAGCTGCGTCACACACTGGCAAAAGAAACTTTCTCCTAGCTGCTTTCCTTTGAAGCAGAAACACGTTTACATCCTAGCCCCATTGAAGAAACATAGAAATGCCGGTTAGAAAAAGCACTCCTTCTGCTTATAGACCCAGCCAGGAATGGCCTAGCCTGGAATCCCCTGCACCATTCTGCAGCTTTCCAGCTCCCTCACACACTGGCAAAAGAAACTTTCTCCTAGCTGCTTTCCTTTGAAGCAGAAACACGTTTACATCCTAGCCCCATTGAAGAACCATAGAAATGCCGGTTAGAAAAAGCACTCCTTCTGCTTATAGACCCAGCCAGGAATGGCCTAGCCTGGAATCCCCTGCACCATTCTGCAGCTTTCCAGCTCCCTCACACACTGGCAAAAGAAACTTTCTCCTAGCTGCTTTCCTTTGAAGCAGAAACACGTTTACATCCTAGCCCCATTGAAGAACCATAGAAATGCCGGTTAGAAAAAGCATTCCTTCTGCTTATAGACCCAGCCAGGAATGGCCTAGCCTGGAATCCCCTGCACCATTCTGCAGCTTTCCAGCTGCCGTCACACACTGGCAAAAGAAACTTTCTCCTAGCTGCTTTCCTTTGAAGCAGAAACACGTTTACATCCTAGCCCCATTGAAGAACCATAGAAATGCCGGTTAGAAAAAGCACTCCTTCTGCTTATAGACCCAGCCAGGAATGGCCTAGCCTGGAATCCCCTGCACCATTCTGCAGCTTTCCAGCTCCCTCACACACTGGCAAAAGAAACTTTCTCCTAGCTGCTTTCCTTTGAAGCAGAAACACGTTTACATCCTAGCCCCATTGAAGAACCATAGAAATGCCGGTTAGAAAAAGCACTCCTTCTGCTTATAGACCCAGCCAGGAATGGCCTAGCCTGGAATCCCCTGCACCATTCTGCAGCTTTCCAGCTCCCTCACACACTGGCAAAAGAAACTTTCTCCTAGCTGCTTTCCTTTGAAGCAGAAACACGTTTACATCCTAGCCCCATTGAAGAACCATAGAAATGCCGGTTAGAAAAAGCACTCCTTCTGCTTATAGACCCAGCCAGGAATGGCCTAGCCTGGAATCCCCTGCACCATTCTGCAGCTTTCCAGCTCCCTCACACACTGGCAAAAGAAACTTTCTCCTAGCTGCTTTCCTTTGAAGCAGAAACACGTTTACATCCTAGCCCCATTGAAGAACCATAGAAATGCCGGTTAGAAAAAGCACTCCTTCTGCTTATAGACCCAGCCAGGAATGGCCTAGCCTGGAATCCCCTGCACCATTCTGCAGCTTTCCAGCTGCCGTCACACACTGGCAAAAGAAACTTTCTCCTAGCTGCTTTCCTTTGAAGCAGAAACACGTTTACATCCTAGCCCCATTGAAGAACCATAGAAATGCCGGTTAGAAAAAGCACTCCTTCTGCTTATAGACCCAGCCAGGAATGGCCTAGCCTGGAATCCCCTGCACCATTCTGCAGCTTTCCAGCTGCGTCACACACTGGCAAAAGAAACTTTCTCCTAGCTGCTTTCCTTTGAAGCAGAAACACGTTTACATCCTAGCCCCATTGAAGAACCATAGAAATGCCGGTTAGAAAAAGCACTCCTTCTGCTTATAGACCCAGCCAGGAATGGCCTAGCCTGGAATCCCCTGCACCATTCTGCAGCTTTCCAGCTGCGTCACACACTGGCAAAAGAAACTTTCTCCTAGCTGCTTTCCTTTGAAGCAGAAACACGTTTACATCCTAGCCCCATTGAAGAACCATAGAAATGCCGGTTAGAAAAAGCACTCCTTCTGCTTATAGACCCAGCCAGGAATGGCCTAGCCTGGAATCCCCTGCACCATTCTGCAGCTTTCCAGCTGCCGTCACACACTGGCAAAAGAAACTTTCTCCTAGCTGCTTTCCTTTGAAGCAGAAACACGTTTACATCCTAGCCCCATTGAAGAACCATAGAAATGCCGGTTAGAAAAAGCATTCCTTCTGCTTATAGACCCAGCCAGGAATGGCCTAGCCTGGAATCCCCTGCACCATTCTGCAGCTTTCCAGCTGCCTCACACACTGGCAAAAGAAACTTTCTCCTAGCTGCTTTCCTTTGAAGCAGAAACACGTTTACATCCTAGCCCCATTGAAGAACCATAGAAATGCCGGTTAGAAAAAGCACTCCTTCTGCTTATAGACCCAGCCAGGAATGGCCTAGCCTGGAATCCCCTGCACCATTCTGCAGCTTTCCAGCTCCCTCACACACTGGCAAAAGAAACTTTCTCCTAGCTGCTTTCCTTTGAAGCAGAAACACGTTTACATCCTAGCCCCATTGAAGAAACATAGAAATGCCGGTTAGAAAAAGCACTCCTTCTGCTTATAGACCCAGCCAGGAATGGCCTAGCCTGGAATCCCCTGCACCATTCTGCAGCTTTCCAGCTCCCTCACACACTGGCAAAAGAAACTTTCTCCTAGCTGCTTTCCTTTGAAGCAGAAACACGTTTACATCCTAGCCCCATTGAAGAACCATAGAAATGCCGGTTAGAAAAAGCATTCCTTCTGCTTATAGACCCAGCCAGGAATGGCCTAGCCTGGAATCCCCTGCACCATTCTGCAGCTTTCCAGCTGCCGTCACACACTGGCAAAAGAAACTTTCTCCTAGCTGCTTTCCTTTGAAGCAGAAACACGTTTACATCCTAGCCCCATTGAAGAACCATAGAAATGCCGGTTAGAAAAAGCACTCCTTCTGCTTATAGACCCAGCCAGGAATGGCCTAGCCTGGAATCCCCTGCACCATTCTGCAGCTTTCCAGCTGCGTCACACACTGGCAAAAGAAACTTTCTCCTAGCTGCTTTCCTTTGAAGCAGAAACACGTTTACATCCTAGCCCCATTGAAGAACCATAGAAATGCCGGTTAGAAAAAGCACTCCTTCTGCTTATAGACCCAGCCAGGAATGGCCTAGCCTGGAATCCCCTGCACCATTCTGCAGCTTTCCAGCTGCGTCACACACTGGCAAAAGAAACTTTCTCCTAGCTGCTTTCCTTTGAAGCAGAAACACGTTTACATCCTAGCCCCATTGAAGAACCATAGAAATGCCGGTTAGAAAAAGCACTCCTTCTGCTTATAGACCCAGCCAGGAATGGCCTAGCCTGGAATCCCCTGCACCATTCTGCAGCTTTCCAGCTGCGTCACACACTGGCAAAAGAAACTTTCTCCTAGCTGCTTTCCTTTGAAGCAGAAACACGTTTACATCCTAGCCCCATTGAAGAACCATAGAAATGCCGGTTAGAAAAAGCACTCCTTCTGCTTATAGACCCAGCCAGGAATGGCCTAGCCTGGAATCCCCTGCACCATTCTGCAGCTTTCCAGCTGCCGTCACACACTGGCAAAAGAAACTTTCTCCTAGCTGCTTTCCTTTGAAGCAGAAACACGTTTACATCCTAGCCCCATTGAAGAACCATAGAAATGCCGGTTAGAAAAAGCACTCCTTCTGCTTATAGACCCAGCCAGGAATGGCCTAGCCTGGAATCCCCTGCACCATTCTGCAGCTTTCCAGCTGCGTCACACACTGGCAAAAGAAACTTTCTCCTAGCTGCTTTCCTTTGAAGCAGAAACACGTTTACATCCTAGCCCCATTGAAGAACCATAGAAATGCCGGTTAGAAAAAGCACTCCTTCTGCTTATAGACCCAGCCAGGAATGGCCTAGCCTGGAATCCCCTGCACCATTCTGCAGCTTTCCAGCTCCCTCACACACTGGCAAAAGAAACTTTCTCCTAGCTGCTTTCCTTTGAAGCAGAAACACGTTTACATCCTAGCCCCATTGAAGAACCATAGAAATGCCGGTTAGAAAAAGCACTCCTTCTGCTTATAGACCCAGCCAGGAATGGCCTAGCCTGGAATCCCCTGCACCATTCTGCAGCTTTCCAGCTCCCTCACACACTGGCAAAAGAAACTTTCTCCTAGCTGCTTTCCTTTGAAGCAGAAACACGTTTACATCCTAGCCCCATTGAAGAACCATAGAAATGCCGGTTAGAAAAAGCACTCCTTCTGCTTATAGACCCAGTCAGGAATGGCCTAGCCTGGAATCCCCTGCACCATTCTGCAGCTTTCCAGCTGCCGTCACACACTGGCAAAAGAAACTTTCTCCTAGCTGCTTTCCTTTGAAGCAGAAACACGTTTACATCCTAGCCCCATTGAAGAACCATAGAAATGCCGGTTAGAAAAAGCACTCCTTCTGCTTATAGACCCAGTCAGGAATGGCCTAGCCTGGAATCCCCTGCACCATTCTGCAGCTTTCCAGCTGCCGTCACACACTGGCAAAAGAAACTTTCTCCTAGCTGCTTTCCTTTGAAGCAGAAACACGTTTACATCCTAGCCCCATTGAAGAACCATAGAAATGCCGGTTAGAAAAAGCACTCCTTCTGCTTATAGACCCAGCCAGGAATGGCCTAGCCTGGAATCCCCTGCACCATTCTGCAGCTTTCCAGCTCCCTCACACACTGGCAAAAGAAACTTTCTCCTAGCTGCTTTCCTTTGAAGCAGAAACACGTTTACATCCTAGCCCCATTGAAGAACCATAGAAATGCCGGTTAGAAAAAGCACTCCTTCTGCTTATAGACCCAGCCAGGAATGGCCTAGCCTGGAATCCCCTGCACCATTCTGCAGCTTTCCAGCTGCCGTCACACACTGGCAAAAGAAACTTTCTCCTAGCTGCTTTCCTTTGAAGCAGAAACACGTTTACATCCTAGCCCCATTGAAGAAACATAGAAATGCCGGTTAGAAAAAGCACTCCTTCTGCTTATAGACCCAGCCAGGAATGGCCTAGCCTGGAATCCCCTGCACCATTCTGCAGCTTTCCAGCTGCCGTCACACACTGGCAAAAGAAACTTTCTCCTAGCTGCTTTCCTTTGAAGCAGAAACACGTTTACATCCTAGCCCCATTGAAGAACCATAGAAATGCCGGTTAGAAAAAGCACTCCTTCTGCTTATAGACCCAGTCAGGAATGGCCTAGCCTGGAATCCCCTGCACCATTCTGCAGCTTTCCAGCTCCCTCACACACTGGCAAAAGAAACTTTCTCCTAGCTGCTTTCCTTTGAAGCAGAAACACGTTTACATCCTAGCCCCATTGAAGAACCATAGAAATGCCGGTTAGAAAAAGCACTCCTTCTGCTTATAGACCCAGTCAGGAATGGCCTAGCCTGGAATCCCCTGCACCATTCTGCAGCTTTCCAGCTGCGTCACACACTGGCAAAAGAAACTTTCTCCTAGCTGCTTTCCTTTGAAGCAGAAACACGTTTACATCCTAGCCCCACTAGAAGAACCATAGAAATCCAGGTAGGAAAAGCAACTTCCTTCTGTGGCTGCTAGACCCAGCAGGAATAGGCCTAGCACTGGAATCCCCTGCACCATTCTGCAGCTTTCCAGCTGCCTCACACACTGGCAAAAGAAACTTTCTCCTAGCTGCTTTCCTTTGAAGCAGAAACACGTTTACATCCTAGCCCCATTGAAGAACCATAGAAATGCGCTTTAGAAAAAGCACTCCTTCTGCTTATAGACCCAGTCAGGAATGGCCTAGCCTGGAATCCCCTGCACCATTCTGCAGCTTTCCAGCTCCCTCACACACTGGCAAAAGAAACTTTTCTCCTAGCTGCTTTCCTTTGAAGCAGAAACACGTTTACATCCTAGCCCCACTGAAGAACCATAGAAATGCCGGTTAGAAAAAGCATTCCTTCTGCTTATAGACCCAGCCAGGAATGGCCTAGCCTGGAATCCCCCTGCACCATTCTGCAGCTTTCCAGCTCCCTCACACACTGGCAAAAGAAACTTTCTCCTAGCTGCTTTCCCTTTGAAGCAGAAACACGTTTACATCCTAGCCCCATTGAAGAACCATAGAAATGCCGGTTAGAAAAAGCATTCCTTCTGCTTATAGACCCAGCCAGGAATGGCCTAGCCTGGAATCCCCTGCACCATTCTGCAGCTTTCCAGCTGCCGTCACACACTGGCAAAAGAAACTTTCTCCTAGCTGCTTTCCTTTGAAGCAGAAACACGTTTACATCCTAGCCCCATTGAAGAACCATAGAAATTCGCTTTAGAAAAAGCACTCCTTCTGCTTATAGACCCAGCCAGGAATGGCCTAGCCTGGAATCCCCTGCACCATTCTGCAGCTTTCCAGCTCCCTCACACACTGGCAAAAGAAACTTTCTCCTAGCTGCTTTCCTTTGAAGCAGAAACACGTTTACATCCTAGCCCCATTGAAGAACCATAGAAATGCCGGTTAGAAAAAGCACTCCTTCTGCTTATAGACCCAGCCAGGAATGGCCTAGCCTGGAATCCCCTGCACCATTCTGCAGCTTTCCAGCTCCCTCACACACTGGCAAAAGAAACTTTCTCCTAGCTGCTTTCCTTTGAAGCAGAAACACGTTTACATCCTAGCCCCATTGAAGAAACATAGAAATTCCGGTTTAGAAAAAGCACTCCTTCTGCTTATAGAGCCCAGCCAGGAATGGCCTAGCCTGGAATCCCCTGCACCATTCTGCAGCTTTCCAGCTCCCTCACACACTGGCAAAAGAAACTTTCTCCTAGCTGCTTTCCTTTGAAGCAGAAACACGTTTACATCCTAGCCCCATTGAAGAACCATAGAAATGCCGGTTAGAAAAAGCACTCCTTCTGCTTATAGACCCAGCCAGGAATGGCCTAGCCTGGAATCCCCTGCACCATTCTGCAGCTTTCCAGCTGCGTCACACACTGGCAAAAGAAACTTTCTCCTAGCTGCTTTCCTTTGAAGCAGAAACACGTTTACATCCTAGCCCCATTGAAGAACCATAGAAATTCCGGTTAGAAAAAGCATTCCTTCTGCTTATAGACCCAGCCAGGAATGGCCTAGCCTGGAATCCCCTGCACCATTCTGCAGCTTTCCAGCTCCCTCACACACTGGCAAAAGAAACTTTCTCCTAGCTGCTTTCCTTTGAAGCAGAAACACGTTTACATCCTAGCCCCATTGAAGAACCATAGAAATGCGCTTTAGAAAAAGCACTCCTTCTGCTTATAGACCCAGCCAGGAATGGCCTAGCCTGGAATCCCCTGCACCATTCTGCAGCTTTCCAGCTGCGTCACACACTGGCAAAAGAAACTTTCTCCTAGCTGCTTTCCTTTGAAGCAGAAACACGTTTACATCCTAGCCCCATTGAAGAACCATAGAAATTCGCTTTACAAAAAGCACTCCTTCTGCTTATAGACCCAGCCAGGAATGGCCTAGCCTGGAATCCCCTGCACCATTCTGCAGCTTTCCAGCTCCGTCACACACTGGCAAAAGAAACTTTCTCCTAGCTGCTTTCCTTTGAAGCAGAAACACGTTTACATCCTAGCCCCATTGAAGAACCATAGAAATGCCGGTTAGAAAAAGCACTCCTTCTGCTTATAGACCCAGCCAGGAATGGCCTAGCCTGGAATCCCCTGCACCATTCTGCAGCTTTCCAGCTGCGTCACACACTGGCAAAAGAAACTTTCTCCTAGCTGCTTTCCTTTGAAGCAGAAACACGTTTACATCCTAGCCCCATTGAAGAAACATAGAAATGCCGGTTAGAAAAAGCCTTCCTTCTGCTTATAGACCCAGTCAGGAATGGCCTAGCCTGGAATCCCCTGCACCATTCTGCAGCTTTCCAGCTCCCTCACACACTGGCAAAAGAAACTTTCTCCTAGCTGCTTTCCTTTGAAGCAGAAACACGTTTACATCCTAGCCCCATTGAAGAACCATAGAAATGCCGGTTAGAAAAAGCACTCCTTCTGCTTATAGACCCAGTCAGGAATGGCCTAGCCTGGAATCCCCTGCACCATTCTGCAGCTTTCCAGCTGCCTCACACACTGGCAAAAGAAACTTTCTCCTAGCTGCTTTCCTTTGAAGCAGAAACACGTTTACATCCTAGCCCCATTGAAGAACCATAGAAATGCCGTTTAGAAAAAGCACTCCTTCTGCTTATAGACCCAGTCAGGAATGGCCTAGCCTGGAATCCCCTGCACCATTCTGCAGCTTTCCAGCTGCGTCACACACTGGCAAAAGAAACTTTCTCCTAGCTGCTTTCCTTTGAAGCAGAAACACGTTTACATCCTAGCCCCATTGAAGAACCATAGAAATGCCGTTAGAAAAAGCACTCCTTCTGCTTATAGACCCAGCCAGGAATGGCCTAGCCTGGAATCCCCTGCACCATTCTGCAGCTTTCCAGCTCCCTCACACACTGGCAAAAGAAACTTTCTCCTAGCTGCTTTCCTTTGAAGCAGAAACACGTTTACATCCTAGCCCCATTGAAGAACCATAGAAATGCCGGTTAGAAAAAGCATTCCTTCTGCTTATAGACCCAGTCAGGAATGGCCTAGCCTGGAATCCCCTGCACCATTCTGCAGCTTTCCAGCTCCCTCACACACTGGCAAAAGAAACTTTCTCCTAGCTGCTTTCCTTTGAAGCAGAAACACGTTTACATCCTAGCCCCATTGAAGAACCATAGAAATGCCGGTTAGAAAAAGCACTCCTTCTGCTTATAGACCCAGTCAGGAATGGCCTAGCCTGGAATCCCCTGCACCATTCTGCAGCTTTCCAGCTGCGTCACACACTGGCAAAAGAAACTTTCTCCTAGCTGCTTTCCTTTGAAGCAGAAACACGTTTACATCCTAGCCCCATTGAAGAACCATAGAAATGCCGGTTAGAAAAAGCACTCCTTCTGCTTATAGACCCAGCCAGGAATGGCCTAGCCTGGAATCCCCTGCACCATTCTGCAGCTTTCCAGCTCCCTCACACACTGGCAAAAGAAACTTTCTCCTAGCTGCTTTCCTTTGAAGCAGAAACACGTTTACATCCTAGCCCCATTGAAGAACCATAGAAATGCCGGTTAGAAAAAGCACTCCTTCTGCTTATAGACCCAGTCAGGAATGGCCTAGCCTGGAATCCCCTGCACCATTCTGCAGCTTTCCAGCTGCCTCACACACTGGCAAAAGAAACTTTCTCCTAGCTGCTTTCCTTTGAAGCAGAAACACGTTTACATCCTAGCCCCATTGAAGAAACATAGAAATGCCGGTTAGAAAAAGCACTCCTTCTGCTTATAGACCCAGCCAGGAATGGCCTAGCCTGGAATCCCCTGCACCATTCTGCAGCTTTCCAGCTGCGTCACACACTGGCAAAAGAAACTTTCTCCTAGCTGCTTTCCTTTGAAGCAGAAACACGTTTACATCCTAGCCCCATTGAAGAACATAGAAATGCCGGTTAGAAAAAGCACTCCTTCTGCTTATAGACCCAGTCAGGAATGGCCTAGCCTGGAATCCCCTGCACCATTCTGCAGCTTTCCAGCTCCTCACACACTGGCAAAAGAAACTTTCTCCTAGCTGCTTTCCTTTGAAGCAGAAACACGTTTACATCCTAGCCCCATTGAAGAACCATAGAAATGCCGTTTAGAAAAAGCACTCCTTCTGCTTATAGACCCAGTCAGGAATGGCCTAGCCTGGAATCCCCTGCACCATTCTGCAGCTTTCCAGCTCCCTCACACACTGGCAAAAGAAACTTTCTCCTAGCTGCTTTCCTTTGAAGCAGAAACACGTTTACATCCTAGCCCCATTGAAGAACCATAGAAATTCGCTTTAGAAAAAGCACTCCTTCTGCTTATAGACCCAGTCAGGAATGGCCTAGCCTGGAATCCCCTGCACCATTCTGCAGCTTTCCAGCTCCCTCACACACTGGCAAAAGAAACTTTCTCCTAGCTGCTTTCCTTTGAAGCAGAAACACGTTTACATCCTAGCCCCATTGAAGAACCATAGAAATTCGGTTTAGAAAAAGCACTCCTTCTGCTTATAGACCCAGTCAGGAATGGCCTAGCCTGGAATCCCCTGCACCATTCTGCAGCTTTCCAGCTGCCGTCACACACTGGCAAAAGAAACTTTCTCCTAGCTGCTTTCCTTTGAAGCAGAAACACGTTTACATCCTAGCCCCATTGAAGAAACATAGAAATGCCGGTTAGAAAAAGCACTCCTTCTGCTTATAGACCCAGCCAGGAATGGCCTAGCCTGGAATCCCCTGCACCATTCTGCAGCTTTCCAGCTCCCTCACACACTGGCAAAAGAAACTTTCTCCTAGCTGCTTTCCTTTGAAGCAGAAACACGTTTACATCCTAGCCCCATTGAAGAACCATAGAAATGCCGGTTAGAAAAAGCACTCCTTCTGCTTATAGACCCAGTCAGGAATGGCCTAGCCTGGAATCCCCTGCACCATTCTGCAGCTTTCCAGCTGCGTCACACACTGGCAAAAGAAACTTTCTCCTAGCTGCTTTCCTTTGAAGCAGAAACACGTTTATATCCTACCCCTAATGAAGAACCATAGAAATTCGCTTTACAAAAAGCACTCCTTCTGCTTATAGACTTAGTCAGGAATGGCCTAGCCTGGAATCCCCTGCACCATTCTGCAGCTTTCCAGCTCCCTCACACACTGGCAAAAGAAACTTTCTCCTAGCTGCTTTCCTTTGAAGCAGAAACACGTTTACATCCTAGCCCCATTGAAGAACCATAGAAATGCCGGTTAGAAAAAGCACTCCTTCTGCTTATAGACTCAGTCAGGAATGGCCTAGCCTGGAATCCCCTGCACCATTCTGCAGCTTTCCAGCTCCCTCACACACTGGCAAAAGAAACTTTCTCCTAGCTGCTTTCCTTTGAAGCAGAAACACGTTTACATCCTAGCCCCATTGAAGAACCATAGAAATGCCGGTTAGAAAAAGCACTCCTTCTGCTTATAGACCAGTCAGGAATGGCCTAGCCTGGAATCCCCTGCACCATTCTGCAGCTTTCCAGCTGCGTCACACACTGGCAAAAGAAACTTTCTCCTAGCTGCTTTCCTTTGAAGCAGAAACACGTTTACATCCTAGCCCCATTGAAGAACCATAGAAATGCCGGTTAGAAAAAGCACTCCTTCTGCTTATAGACCCAGTCAGGAATGGCCTAGCCTGGAATCCCCTGCACCATTCTGCAGCTTTCCAGCTCCCTCACACACTGGCAAAAGAAACTTTCTCCTAGCTGCTTTCCTTTGAAGCAGAAACACGTTTACATCCTAGCCCCATTGAAGAAACATAGAAATTCGGTTAGAAAAAGCACTCCTTCTGCTTATAGACCCAGTCAGGAATGGCCTAGCCTGGAATCCCCTGCACCATTCTGCAGCTTTCCAGCTCCCTCACACACTGGCAAAAGAAACTTTCTCCTAGCTGCTTTCCTTTGAAGCAGAAACACGTTTACATCCTAGCCCCATTGAAGAACCATAGAAATGCCGGTTAGAAAAAGCACTCCTTCTGCTTATAGACCCAGTCAGGAATGGCCTAGCCTGGAATCCCCGTCACCATTCTGCAGCTTTCCAGCTGCGTCACACACTGGCAAAAGAAACTTTCTCCTAGCTGCTTTCCTTTGATGCAGAAACAAGTTTATATCCTAGCCCTATTGAAGAACCATAGAAATTCGGTTTACAAAAGGCACTCATACTGCTTATAGACCCAGTCAGGAACGACCTAGCCTGGAATGCCCGTCACCATTCTGCAGCTTTCCAGCTCCCTCACACACTGGCAAAAGAAACTTTCTCCTAGCTGCTTTCCTTTCAAGCAGAAACACGTTTACATCCTAGCCCCATTGAAGAACCATAGAAAGGCCGTTTAGAAAAAGCACTCCTTCTCTGTGTAGACCCAGCCAGGAATGGCCTAGCCTGGAATCCCCTGCACCATTCTGCAGCTTTCCAGCTGCGTCACACACTGGCAAAAGAAACTTTCTCCTAGCTGCTTTCCTTTGAAGCAGAAACACGTTTACATCCTAGCCCCATTGAAGAACCATAGAAATTCGCTTTACAAAAAGCACTCCTTCTGCTTATAGACCCAGCCAGGAATGGCCTAGCCTGGAATCCCCTGCACCATTCTGCAGCTTTCCAGCTCCCTCACACACTGGCAAAACAAACTTTCTCCTAGCTGCTTTCCTTTGAAGCAGAAACACGTTTGGATCCTAGCCCCATTGAGGAACTATACAAATGCGGTTTAGAAAAAGCACTCATTCTGCTTATAGACCCAGCCAGGAATGGCCTACCCTAAAATCCCCTGCACCATTCTGCAGCTTTCCAGCTCCCTCACACGCTGGCAAAAGAAACTTTCTCCTAGCTGCTTTCCTTTCAAGCAGAAACGTTTTGATCCTAGCCCCACCCTGATTACAGAGGGGTTCCCTCCAACCTCCCGCCGGGCACCGCGACACACAGCCCTACTTACAGGGTGGCCTCTCTCGCCTCGGCACTCTCAAAAACTCCTACGGAGCCATGGGATCTGGCCCGCCCCCCCCTTACAGGCCGGCCCTCCTGGCTGCAGCACCCCTCGACTTCTTCCGGAGCCCAGGGAGCCACCTCAGCCCAATAAGGGCCCATGAAGTCTCGTGCCCATTTCCTGCCTAAAACGTCCTCCTAGGCCCTGCTTACAGGGACCTCGGGCTGCTCCTGGGGACACACAAGGACAGAGGGGAACAGAGGTAAACAGAGGGTTTCACAACTCATCACACACGCCCCGACTACAGGGCTTTTGAGCTGCCACATTGACAAGAGGACAGGTTGCCATGGAGGCAGAGACCCAGGCCCTCAACTACAGGGCCTTCCCTGCGTCCCTAGAGGACAAGGAGGGGCACGCTGAGCTCCCACTCCGCTCGGGGACTCCAAGGAGACTCCCCTGTTACTGCCCAGAGCCCCTCTTTCCCTCCTGGGAAGCCTAAGCTAAGCTGCAGCACTTTTCACAGCAACCTCAACGACAAGCACGCTCACGCACACACCGAGGCAAGGGGGGGTGCGTACACACACCTCTTTCCATGACAGGGAGGAAGCTCTGGGCAGCCACTCTTGGGACAGCCATCCTTACCCCAGAGCAGGAGAGAAGAGGGTCAGACTTGGCCGCGCCAGACTGTGTGGGGCTCAGGGAGCCCTTGGGACACCGAAGTCCTCCATGGGTGGCAGAAGGACAAAAGCTGCGACAACCCCTGTGTACAGGAGCCTAGGGGCTGGTGCTTTGTAGTTGTTTTTGGGAGTGCTGATGTGAGAGCAGCCACCCTGTAAGTAGGGCTCTGTGTTGCATCACCTGGCAGGAGGTTCAAGGAGGGAACTGCCCTGTAATCACTGTGGGTATGTCTGGCCCCAGGGTTTCAGAGGCATAGGGCCTGGTTTCCTTCAAAAATGCTCCTTTTCTCCCCTATGGATTACATTATGTTTTTCCATTCACAATGTCGGCTCTGTCCCACCTAATCACCTCAGCTTTTTCCTCCTACAATCTTCATTTTTATCCCCTAGAGACTTGTTCACTTTTTTGAATAGAAAATGTCACCTGTGTCCTCTTGTTTACCTCAGATTTTTCCTCCAGAGTTTGTTTTCTTCCCAATAGACCTGTTCAGCTTTTTCCTCTGCAACATCACTTCTCTGCTCTGAAGTCACCTCACTTTTCCCTCCATAATCTTCATTCTCTGTTCAAGAGAAAAGAACAGTCACAAAATTCAACAAAAAAAGATGTAATATATATGCATAAATACTTGCTATTTTAACAAAAAAAAAATTCCCACAATCTAATATGTAATTGCGAGGAGGTTTCTAAACCCATAAATGCTATTTATAGCAAGGATTTAAGACCTTCACCCACCCCTGCCCTTTAAGAGACTGCTGCAAATCAGCAATAACAGCTCTCCAGCTGGAAAGCAGAAAGGAACTTACATTAAGTACAGATGTGGTCATTTGGGAGTTTCCTGCCCTTCCCCCCATGAATTCACCAGGCGAACTCAGGCAGCTGGAAGTTAAGGAATTAAGCTGTATTTACAGTGTGGCACAAATACACAAGCATGTATACAGATATTTACAAATATAGACAATCATCAACAAGTAATAAAACTAATACAGAAATACAAAACCCCTCCTGAACAGCAGAACTGTCCAGAAGGGCTTTTAATCCAACTCCTCTCCTTCTTTCCACAAAAGGGGCTAACAGAGCAGGAAGTAACAAGCCTACAGAAGAAATTCCTTTCCTCCAAATAAGAAGTTCAAGGTGGTCAGAGATCACTCCCCAAGGCTGGCACTTCACAGCAACTCACCAGAGAGATGTCTCTGTCCCCATTTTCCAAAGGGAATCCAATTCTTAACCACTTGCAAGGAGAACTGGGTTTCGAACAGCTCCGCTTTCTGCCATGAAAGCATCCCCCCAACAGTCAGGGTCTGTGGCTGAGGCTCCACACATCTCTCCAACTTGATTTTGGGTAAAGCAAATAAGATCTCTTAAAAAAGCAGGTGGAGGGGAGCAGGGATCAACAAGAGAAAAAAAGAAGTGAGACAGTTTTAAGTAAAACCCAAAGGCATTTCACAGGAAGCCTCATCCTTTAACCCATTTCATGTTGGAACTCCCATCCCCTGTGCTTCCTGGTTGGCCAAGAGTCACAGAACATAAAGCGAGGCACCGGCCTGTGGATGCCTGCTGCCTTGTGGCCACCAAATATAGAGACCCCTCAGGAGCCCCCAGAGGACCCCAGACCAATTTAGATGCCCACAATAACTCTTTTGATGTCCCCAAAACCTCATTTCATACCTCTTTAGATGACCCTGTAATGCCCAAACATGACCCTAGACCCTTTTAAGGCCTTTAAGAGACCCCTGCAGACATCTACAGAACTCTACACACCTGTAAACACCTGAACAGATGCCTACAGACACTCAAAGACCTTTCACAACACCTACAAATGCCTACAGATATCTGGAGATCCCTGCAAACCCCTAAAATCTAACTACTGACCCCTCTAGACCCACACTGACATCTACAAGCCTCTATAGAAGCCTATAGACCTCTAACAGGCCCCTACAGACACACACAGACATGCACAGACTTCTACACACACTTGCATATGCCTCTATAGAAGCCTGCAAACACCTACACACCTCTGACAGACTCCTTCTGGCCTGCAAGCTCACACAGGCTGCTCAGACTCAGCTTCTCCCAAGCACCCCTAAGGCCTTCTCAGGACTGCTTTTTATCACCTCCACCC
The DNA here is from genome assembly GCF_015220805.1 of Pogoniulus pusillus. Lineage (NCBI taxonomy): Eukaryota > Metazoa > Chordata > Aves > Piciformes > Lybiidae > Pogoniulus > Pogoniulus pusillus. The sequence goes on along the minus strand of NW_026974553.1, from coordinate 63,967 downwards.
CCAGCCTGCAGTGACAGGCACGCTTGCTCCCGCCCAGCTGCAGCACTCTCCACTTGCTCTTGTTGAACATTAGCAGCTTCACCTGGGCCCAGCTCTCCTGCCTGCCCAGGTGTTTTCTAGATGCCATCCTGTCCCTCTGAGTTCTCTATAGCACCACTCAGGTTGGGGCCATCTGCAAACATGCTGCCAGTGCACCTCTATCTCACTTGCTACGGTCACAGTTTAGAGACATTAGACAAAAGTGCCCTGGAGCCAAAGAACTCCTTAATTGAATGCAAACACCTACAGACCCCTCCACACCTTTAACAGACCACTGCAGAACTCCACAGAACCCTCCAGACCTCCACAGACCCATTAAAAGGCACCTCCAAACCCAGGCAGACCTCTACTGACAACTAACAGACCCCTGCAAATCCCTACAGGCATCTACAGACCCCTACAGATGCCTGCAAACACATACAGACCCCTACAGAGCTCCCCAGACCTCTTCAGACTCCTCCGGATATTTAACAGACCCCTGCACACATCTACAGACCCCCCCAGAGCTTTAAATGATGCCTGCAGGCACCTACAGACCCACACAGAAACCTCCAAACATCTACTCAACTCTACAGACCTCTGCAGACTCTTTCAGACCCTGACAAATAGCTACAGACCCCTTCACACTTCTGCAGGCACCTACAGTCACCTACACACCACCACAGACATTGACAAAGCTCAACAGACACCTTCAGACCCCTCCACACCTTTAAAAGTTTTGTAGAGACTCTACAGAACCCTGAAAAAAAATCTACAGACCTTGACAGAGCTCTACAGACCCCTCCAGACATTTAATAGGTGCCTGCAGACCCCTCCAGTACCCTATAGACATCTACAGATGGCTACAGACCTCTGCAGACAACTTCAGACCTTTCAAAGGTGTCTACACACACCCACAGACTCCTCTGCACCTCTACAGAACCCTACAGGCCACTCCAGGCTAACAGATTCCTGTAGACACTTAATAGATGCCTGACAGAGCTCTAGAGACCACTTCAGACCTTTAAAAGATGCCTGCAGACACCTGCAGACCTCCACACACCTACTGAATCCTACAGACACTTGCAGACCCCTACAGAGCTCTACAGAACCTTCCAGAAATCTACAGACCCCTCCAGTCTCCTAGAGACCTCTAGGGACCCCTGCAGATTCCTACATTGCCCTCCACACCTTTCAAAGCTGCTTAGAGACCTCTGCAAACATCTAGAGACCTCTTCACAGACCTACAGATCTCTAGCAGATGCCCACAGATGCCTCAAGACCCCAACAGACCCCTACAGATCTTTAAGAGGCCCCTAGAGACCCACAAAGACCTCGACAGACTTCTAGAGAACCCTGGAGACCCCTAAAGACCTCTACAGACACCTCAAGACCTTTACAGACTTTTGAGACATGCCTACAGCACCACAGACACCTCTGAAGACCCCTAACCACCTCCACAGACACCTAGAGAACCCCATAGACTTCCAGAGAGTCATCCAGACCCCCAGACACCTCTGCAGACTCAGAAAAGCCTCCAGACATTTTAGAAGACCCCTGCAGACAGCTACATACCTGGGCAGACTTCTACAGATGCTTGCACACCGCTGCAGACACCTACAGAGCTCTGACACACTTCTTCTGGCCTGCAAGCTCACACCATCTGCTCACACTCAGCTTCTCCCCAGCACCCACAGGGCTGCCCTTTATTGCCTCCGCCCCCAGCCCGCAGGGACAGGCAGGCTTCCTCCCGCCCACACGCAGCACCCTGCCCTTGCTCTCCTGGAACCTCACAAGCTTCACCTGGGCCCAGCTCTCCTGCCTGCCCAGGTGGTTTCTGGATGCCATCCTGTCACTCTGCTTTCTCTCTAGCACCCCTCGGCTTGGGGCCATCTGCAAACCTGCTGAGGGTGCACCTCCATCTCGCTGCTTGGACACCTCCAGGCATGGGGACTCCACCACCTCCCAGGGCAGCCTTCTGCAGATTCCTTGAGCGTAAATAAGTAAATATTAAGTGATATGCAGTTACTGGCACTAACTGCCCTCTCCTGATTGTCATTTCAGAATCATGGAACCACAGCTCTGTTCAGGCTGGAAGAGACTTTTGAGTTCACCAAGTCTCGCCTCAAGCTCACAATCCCAGCACTGCTACTAAGCCACTACCATATCTGGAGAACAACCTTCTGTTAGCTTTCACAGGTGACCAACCGTCACACTTGAGCAAGATGACCACAAATGGACAGGGGAGCTCCAGAAACCTCAGTGTTCAGGGAGCCATGTGCTTTGTTTGACTCAATATTGGCACACCTAAGATAGCTAAGAGGAAAAAAATATACATCAACAAAAGCAACCCCAGAACTGGACAAACTTTAGGGTCATTGCTTTCAAGAGAGTCTCACTGACCCAACCAGAGCCAGCTGGTCCTGAAGAAATCAAGGCCACCTGTAGCAATCCAGAAGGACACCTCTATAAGTGATGCTTGAGATGGGTAGGGGGCATCCTGAACCTGCCACACAGCATCCAGAAGCTCTGGAAAAGCCATTCTGAACCTGCCACACAGCATCCAGGAGTTCAGGAGCAGGAGATGACATTTTTTGGACTAGCAAGAGAAGTTCGGTTGCAGTCAAAGAGTTGTGATCAAAGACTCCATGTCCAGGTGGAGACCAGTGACAAGAGGAGCTCCTCAGGCATCTGCCCTAGGTCCAGAGCTGTTTAACATCTCTGTTGGTGGCAAGGACAGTGGCATTGAGTGCACCCTCAGCAAGTCTGCTGATGACACCAAGCTATGTGGTGCAGGGGACTCACCTGAGGGACGGGATCCACCCAGAAGGATCTTGGCAGGCTTGAGAAGTGAGCCAGTGCCAACTGCATGAGGTTCAACAAGTCACAGGGCAAGGTCCTGCAGCTGGGTTGGACCAACCCAAGGCACAAATCCAGGCAGGGTGCAGAGTGGGTTGAGAGCAGCCCTGAAAGAAAAGCCTTGGGGGTGTTGATTGTGGATGTCTCCTCCCCAGAGGTGTTCAAGGCCAGGTTGGATGAAGGCTTAAGCTACCTGTTTTAAGTGTCCCTGCCCATGGCAGGGGGGTTGGAGTACATGATCCCTGAGGCTCCTTCCAACCTAGGCTGTTCTCTGATTCTTCCAAAGCATCTTCATTCTTTCAGTGCTGACACCAAAACTCTTCCTCTTCCCTGCCTCATGCAGTTGCTTTTCATTTGTGTTACTGCTATTGGTGTTCTCTGGCACCGCAACCGTTTCTGGTCTAAAGGCATAAACAGCTCCAAAAAACCCAGATGTTCTCAGGAGGCATCAGATGATGGGTGGGAGGAAAGGAGGCAGGGTGAGGAGGGGAAGCATGGGTGCCACCATGGTGGGTTTGAGAGTTGGTTTTTTTTATGGCATCCATGCGGCCCTGACCACTTCTGCTGTGCCATCAGTGGTGAATCAAACCCCCTTGCTCCACAGCCAGCACTCACCAGTGGATCCATCAATGGTTGAAATCCATCAGACACATGTTCTGGTGCTGGCATTAGGTCACTTTCCAGTCTCAAGCAGATCTTTATCCTTCTCTGCTTCCATTTTCCTGACATCATCGAATGGATTGGATTGGAAGGGACCTTTAGAGATCAACTAGTCCACTCCCCCTGCAGCCAGCAAGGACATCTGCAACTCCACCATCTTCCACCCCAACATGAATGAAAAACTTCTTTCTTGGTGTGCTAGTTTGAAGCAAGCTGGAATGTTTTGGTAACAGAACTAGATAACGGGCAGTGAAATGAAAAACAATTGTGTCTACTTCTCTCACAGTCACGCTGAGAACTCTGGGAAGAAGAAAGACTTTTTCTCCATTTTTGTTTTTCTCTCTTGCTTTTGCCTTGGACCTGGTCACATCTCATTAACCCTGCTCCTACTAACCTTGCTCCCTAACCTCTTGGCTGCACCTCTTTTCTTCCTGAGAACTGGGGTAAGGTTGAGAGGGCCGGGGGGAGGTGTTGGGGTGGTTTGAGAGCCCCTCCTGGGGACTCAGGTTTCTGGGAGGGGAGTTGTGCTTTTTGTATTGTTTATCCTTTGTATATTTCTGTATATAATTGTATATAACTGTATATATTGTAAATAGCTGCTTGTAAATTCTGCTAGCTGTAAATAAATTGCTTCATCTATATTCCCAGAGGCCGTCTGAGTTAGCTGGGGCAAATACAAAGTGTGGGAGGGGCGGGGTAACCCCCAAACCATCACATTTTTAATTGGCTTTCCCAACGTGGGGCTAGATATTTTGGAGTGATTGGAAAATTAGCTCTGGGAATTAAGATGAAGCTAATCAAGCAGCTATTGTATTTGGTTGGTGCATTGCTCTGGTCTGGTTTTGTTTTCTTGGTATTTAGTTGGTTAAAAGGTCAAATTGTTGCTTATTTCATTGATCTGGCTTATAATAAGGCTAAAGCTAAGGTTTCAGATATGTTCTGGAGCTGGGGTGATTTTATTCTTGGTTATGCTGGTTTTAATATCTCTGAGAATATTACCAAGGACATTACAGGAGCTCTGGTCAATAATGTGACAATCAATGGAAATTCTGCTTTAAATATGGCTCTAATGAGAGTTATTCAGCCTAAGACAGGAATTCCAACTGTTTGCATAGGCACATGCTCGTGTAAAACTGTTTTTCTTCTCACAGTTTTTAATATTTGCCTCATGATTTTGATATTCATATTAATTTTGGCATTATTGGTGAAAAATTCAAAACCAGTTTCTGTAAGGACTAGGAAAAATTCTGTGTCTCAGAAGCAGTCTCTTTCACAGCAAAACAAGGGAACACAGTTATCGGCTTCCCCCTTGCCAGCCTCTGCCCCTCCTTCTCCAAGTGCTGGGAACGCGGCCAATGTTCCCGCCACTAACGTAAACAATGATAGCAAAAACAAAAATAATGGTCAGAGTTTAGCAGGAGCCTCAGGAGCACAGACAGGTACCCAAAATCAGAATGTTCCTAGCAAAAATGAAAACACCTCAGGGTTGGCAGGCATCCCAGGAGGACAGGCAAATAATCCCACTAATGCTAATGCTAATGCTAGTAACGCTAGCCCAGTCAGTCCAAATCCTAATGACACCAGCTCAGCCAATTCGAACCCCCAGCCAGCAGACCAGAACCAAAATCCTCCTGTTAAAAGCAAGGCAGATTTGAACTCACAAGCTCCAGGTCAGACCCCTAAGGATACAAATGCTCCAAGTCAGACCTCCAATAATTCAAATGCTCCAGGTCAGACTCCTAAAGATTCAAATCCTCCAGCAGACACATCCAAGTCTGTTGCTGCTCAGGCTCTTCTGGCACCTGCTAAGGCAAAGGCTAAGACAAAGAGTGGTTCGCAGGAGGATGTAAGAGATGGGACCTCTGGTGATCAGCAGCAAGAGGAGGAAGAGGAGATAGTTAGTCTACGAGACCTTGTAGATGTGCTGAGACAACAATACTCAAGTGAGAGGAGCGCTGTGAGGTTAGCTGCCAGGAGAGAGGATGGTTCCAATGAGTTTAGGAATGCTATGAGGAAGATTGTGTTAGGCCCGGCACCACCAGAACAACAGGAAGAAGAGGAGGAAGATGACATCCAAGGCTCAAAGGATCCACTCAGAGAGGTCAGGGAAGTTAGGAAGGAATACTCAAGGGAATCAGGTGAGCCAATCCTAAGCTGGCTAGTGAGATGCCGTGGCATTGGTGCTAATGCTCTGCAGGTAGGAGACAAGTCTGCCAAGCAGCTGGGACCACTCACTAAGGAGAGTGGAGTGGACAAACACCTAGCAAGTCCTCTTGGTAGGGTTAGCTTGTGGACACGCCTTTTGTTGGCTGTGGCTATGAGATATCCTTCCCGAGATGATTTGCCATGGGCTGCCAAGAAGTGGAACACCGTTGAGCAGGGAATTAAGCTTCTGAAGGAGTTTGCTGTGAAGGAAGTGCTTTATGGAGATCATGGTACTCATGAGCCTGACGATATTCCTTTGGGAACAGGTCTCATGAAGAAGCTTATTAAGCTTGCTCCTTCATCCTATGCTAACATCTTGGCCAGTAAGTTTCTAGCAAGGAGTGATAATGGAAGATCTTTCACTGTTGGTGAATTCACTGATCAGCTCAGGCAGATAGAGGATAGCTTGTCACATTCTGGTATAATCTGTGCCATTAAGACTATGACTACAGAGATGAAGGATAGTATTGAGAATGGTATTAGAAATGGCATGAAAGAACTGAAGGAGGATCTTAAAAACATTACCAATCTGGTAAAAGACACCGTTCCTGCATCATCTGAATGGGTGAATGTTTCTGCGGTCAGGAACAGACGCCCACCTCCTGCAAGGCAATTCCAGCCCAGGAGGAGACAAATTCCACCCAGACAGCAGCAATCACGTGCGTCACTGTGGATACTTCTGCGTGACACATATGGTGAGAACATGAACAAATGGGATGGTAAACCTACTTCAGCTCTTTCAAAGAGGGTCAGGGATCTGCAGAGTGGCAGAAACAGAGGCAGCAATGCCAGGAAAGTAGCTGTCACTTCTTCAGCTCCTGAGAGCAACTGCAATTGTTCCAACAGTTGCAATTTCTCTCACAACAACACCAATCATTGTGTACACCCCACATGCCATGTTCAGCATTAGGGGTGCCCTGCCTCCAGCCAGGAGGAGGAAAGGGATAGTGGAGAGAACCGAATCTATTGGAATGTATTCATTAGGTGGCCTGGCAGTTCAAGAGTTCGGAAATACAGGGCTTTAGTTGACACAGGTGCTCAGTGTACTTTATTGCCATCTAATTGTAAGGGGACAGAGTCCATTTCTATCTTTGGAATCACTGGTGGATCTCAAGAGTTAACTAAGATACAGGCTGAGGTCAGTTTAACTGGTAAAGAGTGGAAGACACATACTATTGTAACTGGTCCTGATGCGCCTTGCATTTTGGGAATTGACTTTTTGAGACAAGGTTGTTTCAAAGATCCTAAGGGTCACAAATGGGCTTTTGGAATAGCATCTGTAGAGATTGAGGATGATAAATGGAAATTGTCCATTAGACCTGAACTTTCTGATGAATCTGCAGTTGTGGGACATCATGACATAGAGGACCTGGAAGTGCCAATTGCAACTCAAACTGTTCATCATAGGCAGTACAGAACTAACCGTGACTCTTTGTTGCCCATTCATCAGCTGATTCGTCAATTGGAGAGTCAGGCTGTCATCGAGAAAGCTCATTCACCTTTCAACAGTCCCATCTGGCCTGTGCGTAAACCTACGGGCGACTGGAGACTGACAGTTGACTTTCGTGCCCTCAACGAGGTGACGCCACCCATGAGTGCAGCTGTGCCGGACATGCTGGAACTCCAGTACGAGCTGGAATCAAAGGAGGCTAAATGGTATGCAACCATAGACATTGCTAATGCTTTCTTCTCTATTCCCATAGCAAAGGAGTGCAGGCCTCAGTTTGCATTCACCTGGAGAGGAATCCAGTATCAGTTCAACCGTTTGCCTCAGGGGTGGAAACACAGCTCAACCATCTGTCACTCAGTCATCCACAATGCACTGGAGAAAGGTAAAGCTCCAGAGCACATCCAGTACATCGACGACATCATTGTGTGGGGCCAAACTGCTGAGGAAGTCTTCGAGAAAGGTAACAAAATCATTGACATTCTGTTGCAAGCAGGTTTTGCCATTAAGAGAGACAAGGTCAAAGGACCTGCCAGAGAAATTCAGTTTCTGGGAGTGCGGTGGCAGGATGGTCGCCGTTACATTCCTCAGGATGTGATCAACAAAGTCTCTACCATGGCAGTTCCCACCAGTAAGAAGGACACACTTTCTTTTCTTGGTGTGGTGGGATTTTGGAGACTACACATTCCTGGTTTCAGTCAGATTGTCAAACCTCTGCATGATGTGACTCGTAAGAGAAACAATTTCGAGTGGGGACCTGAACAACAAGCAGCCTTTGATCAGATTAAGCGAGAAGTACTCCATGCAGTGGGCCTGGGACCTGTGAGATCTGGTCCAGACATTAAAAACATTCTGTACACGGCTGCCAGTGACAATGGTCCAACTTGGAGTCTTTGGCAGAGAGCTCCAAATGAGACACGTGGTCGTCCACTTGGTTTCTGGGGACGTTGTTACAGAGGTTCAGAGACAAATTACACTGCAACTGAGAAAGAGATTCTAGCAGCCTATGAGGGAGTGAAAGCAGCTTCTGAAGTGATTGGAACTGAGTCACAATTGCTTTTAGCTCCTAGACTGCCAGTTCTAAACTGGATGTTCAAAGGCAAAGGTTCATCACCACATCATGCCACAGATGCAACCTGGTCTAAATGGATGGCTTTGATAACCCAACGAGCGCGAATGGGTAATCTTGACCGACCTGGTCTGGTGGAGGTGATCACCAACTGGCCGGAAGGCACAGACTGTTCCAAACCTCCAGAGGAGAAAATAACTCGTGCTGAGGAAGCTCCTCCCTATGGTGATCTCTCTGACCAGGAAAAGAACTATGCTTTGTTCACAGATGGTTCCTGTCGTCTTGTTGGGAACAAGCGAATATGGAAGTCAGCGGTTTGGAGTCCAACCAGGAGAGTTACCGAAACGAAAGATGGCGAAGGAGAATCCAGTCAGTTCGCTGAGGTAAAAGCTGTTCAACTTGCTCTTGATGTGGCTGAACATGAGAATTGGCCTATCCTTTACCTCTACACCGACTCGTGGATGGTAGCCAATGCTCTATGGGGTTGGCTGAAGGACTGGAAGAAGAATGGTTGGCAGAGGAAAGGAAAGCCTATTTGGTGTGCTGATCTATGGCAGGACATTGATGCACGGCTGGAGAAAATTCCAGTGAAGGTGCGGCACGTAGATGCACACATGCCTAAGAGCAGAGCCACTGAGGAACATCAACATAACCAGAAGGCAGACCAAGCTGCTAAGATTGCTCAAGTTGATACCAACTCTGATCTTGACATTGACCTTGATTGGAAACACCGAGGTGAGCTGTTCTTAGCTCGGTGGGCCCATGACTCATCTGGACATCAAGGCAGAGATGGAACATACCGATGGGCTCGTGATAGGTCAATTGACTTGTCCATGGACGCTATCACCCAAGTCATCTATGACTGTGACATTTGTGCTGCTATTAAGCAGGCTAAGCGAATTAAGCCCTTATGGTATGGTGAGAGATGGTCAAAGTACAAGTATGGTGAAGCCTGGCAGATTGACTACATCACTTTACCTCGATCTCGTTCTGGCAAGCAGTATGTGCTGACGATGGTAGAAGCCAGCACTGGATGGTTGGAAACCTATCCAGTTCCACATGCTACTGCACGTAACACCATTGTTGGTTTGGAGAGACAAATCATGTGGAGACATGGAACTCCAGAGAGAATTGAGTCAGACAATGGTACTCATTTCAAGAACAATCTTGTGAAAAACTGGGCCAAAGAGCATGGTATTGAATGGATCTATCACATACCCTACTATGCACCAGCTTCAGGGAAGATTGAACGCTACAACGGTTTGCTGAAAACCACCCTAAAAGCCATGGGGGGTGGAACTCTGAAAAACTGGGACAAACATTTAGCAGAAGCTACCTGGTTGGTAAATAGTAGAGGTTCAGTAAACAGAGCAGGACCTGCACAATCAGATTTGGTCCAAACAGTAGACGGTGATAAAGTTCCTGTTGTACGTGAAAAGAATCTGTTAGGGAAAACTGTTTGGGTATTTTCTCCTTCGGGCGAAGGGAAACCTGTCCGAGGGGTGGTTTCTGCTGAAGGTCCTGGTCATACCTACTGGGTAATGCAGGAGAATGGTGAAATCCAGTGTATTCCACAAAGAAATCTAACTTTAGCTGAGAGAGTTTAAATTCAAGTTGTTAGGAGTTTTCTGTTCTAGGTAGCATCGGCGCCCAACACTGAGAGAATCTACGATAGAATCTACAGTATGTGAGCACGAACCCAACATCACCCGGGAGTCCCTGTTCTGAGCTTTTGAATCACCTACATCTGATTGAAGTGTGAACTGAATTATATATATATTGTTTTAGTGTAAATATTGGTTTAGATTAGATTGGATAATTCTCAGCGATACTCTGAGCGAAGTAGACAAGGGGTGGACTGTGCTAGTTTGAAGCAAGCTGGAATGTTTTGGTAACAGAACTAGATAACGGGCAGTGAAATGAAAAACAATTGTGTCTACTTCTCTCACAGTCACGCTGAGAACTCTGGGAAGAAGAAAGACTTTTTCTCCATTTTTGTTTTTCTTTCTTGCTTTTGCCTTGGACCTGGTCACATCTCATTAACCCTGCTCCTACTAACCTTGCTCCCTAACCTCTTGGCTGCACCTCTTTTCTTCCTGAGAACTGGGGTAAGGTTGAGAGGGCCGGGGGGAGGTGTTGGGGTGGTTTGAGAGCCCCTCCTGGGGACTCAGGTTTCTGGGAGGGGAGTTGTGCTTTTTGTATTGTTTATCCTTTGTATATTTCTGTATATAATTGTATATAACTGTATATATTGTAAATAGCTGCTTGTAAATTCTGCTAGCTGTAAATAAATTGCTTCATCTATATTCCCAGAGGCCGTCTGAGTTAGCTGGGGCAAATACAAAGTGTGGGAGGGGCGGGGTAACCCCCAAACCATCACACTTGGGAGGGTGGTGGAACCCTGGAGCAGACTGCCCAGAGAAGCTGCAGTGGAGTTGGATTCAGTGATCTCTGGCAATCCCTTCCAACCCCTACTATCCTATGATCCTAGAGCAGATTGCTCAAAGCTCCAATCAACCTCAATGGGAATGCTTCCAGGGATGGGGCATCCACCATCTCTCTGAGCAACCTGCCCCAGGGTCTCACCACTCTCAGTGTAAAGTTTTTTACTTCTATCTGGTGTAAATCTCCCTCTTTTAGTTCAAACCATCACCCCTTGTCCTGTCACAACAGGCTCTGTTCAAAACTCTGTCCCCAGCTTTAAGTAACTACCGCCCTTCAAGGACTGAAAGGCTACCAGAAGGTCTCCCTGGAGCCTTCTCTTCTCCAGGCTGAACAACCCCAGCTATCTCAGCCTGGCCTCACAGCAGAAGGCTCCAAGTTCTACCACAGAATGCATCAGGCTGTGAAGGGACCCTCAAAGGTCATGAGACCCCTGCAAAGCATGATCACAGCACAGCACTGAGGGGGTGTACTCTCCAAGCATCTGAAGATGACCAAGAGAAAGAGAATGAACCATTTCTTGGTAATATAGGATGAAAACTATTCCATCTTTAAGGAAGTCATTAGCTCAAACTCTCATTGGTGATACCAAGCAGCTGTGGTGGTGAGACACAGGAAAAGGCTGCTGAAGGAGGCGCTAAGCTTAGCAATGTTCAATGGCAGCTTGGATGGGACCTTCAGCAGCCTGATCTACTAAGAGGTGTCCCTGCCTATGGCCAGGGTGGGGGAGGGTGGTGGAATTAGATGATCTGTAAGGTTCCTTCCAACCCAAATCATTCTGGTTTGTAAAAGCCAAGTTAGATGAGGCCTTGAGCAGCCTGGTCTAGGAGGCATCCCCGCCCACAGTACGGGCGTTGGAACTAGATAGCCTTTAAGGCTCCTTCCAACCCAAACCATTCTGTTCAATGAAAGCCAGGTTGGGTGGGGCCTTGAGCAGCCTGGTCTAGTAGGAAGTTGTACAGAGTTAACCCTCCAGGGAGAGTGACCTTGAACCTGACCCTAGGTGGTCTTGACCCCTCCCCAGGGCAGGGGTCTGAACACCACCAGGTGATTCATGGTTAGCTCACTCCCCCTTCCTGTCTTAAGGTTCATAAAAGCAGGGAGACTTCCTGTTCTCTCTCTCACTCTGTGCTCCCTGCCTCCCTGCTTCCCAGCATCACCATCCTGTTCCTGGTTCTCTTTGTTTTACCATGTGGCCATCACCCATGAGGCGGACAAACCCAATACCACCAAACCCTGTTGTATTTACACACTTTGTATTTGTTTTTCTGTTCCCTATACCTTTGTAACTTCCCTACCTCAGATGCCTTTTTAATTTACTGTTAAACTTTTCTTCTTTTTAACTTCCAAATCAGAGTGAGATTATTTGTCTGGGTGTGCTTACTTTTTCTTCTCTACATCTAATTTCTTTCTTTTGGGAAAGAAGGGAGAAGAGGGAAGGGCATTCTGTAAGTTGTTATTTGGTTCTATCAAATATATTTAAGTCTCTGGGAATTTAAATTAGAACCAAGACATCTCAACGTGGGGCTAGATAGAAAATAATTATTTTAGACAAGATTTGGAAGTTAAAAATGGACATTCTGAGAGTTTTAATCATTCAAGCATTTGGATGGCTATTTTGGTCACGGACTTGTAAACTCATAACATATCACTGTATAGGGTTAACATTCCAGGGGGAGTAACCCTGAACCTGACCCTAGGTGGACTTGACCCCTCCCCAGGGGTGGGTCTGAACACTACCAGGTGATGGTTAGCCCACTCCCCCTTCCTGCCTAAAGACCCATAAAAGCAGGGGGACTTGCTGGTTCACTCTCTCTGCACTTCCTGCTCCCTGCATACCAGCATCACCATTCTGTTCCTGGTTTGTCTTTGTTTTACCACATCCATGAGGCAGCCAAAGCCATCACCATCACAATCAGGTTGTATTTATACGTTTTGTATTTGCTTTCCCTTCCCTATACCCTTTGTAACTTCCCTATCTCAGACATCTTCTTGAGTTATTGTTAAACTTTTCTTTTTTAACTTCCAAATGGAGTGAGATTCATTTATTTGGGTGTGTTTACCTTTTCTCTCTCCACATCTAATTCCTTTCTTTTAGGAAAGAAAAGGGGAAGAAGGAAGGGCACTTTATAAAATTGTTATTGGTTCTATTAAATTTATCTGAGTCTCTGGAAATTGGAACTAGAACCGAGACAATCATGTTTTCTGGATAATGATTGATATGGTTTGGGAATATTCTAAGACTTTGCCTATGCAGGTGCATGCATATTTTCTGAATTCTGTTGGAAATCTAACCATATTTGGGAATACTTCTGAAACATGAAACAACTCTGAGAATGTGTGCTGGGACATAGAAGGACTCCACCACCTCCCTGGGCAGCCTGTGCCAATCCCTGACCGCTCTTGTGGCAAACAAATTCTTCCTAATCTCCAGCCTGACCCTCCTCTGGCACCATTTCAGGCCATTTCCTCTCCTTCTGTCTCAGGGTAATAGAGAGAAGAGCCCAACCCTCACCTCACTCCAGAGTGAGGAGCTCTTGAAAACTGTCATTTTCTCACCTTTTTGTCACTATTGGCAGTTTCATTTTGGAGGGGTTTTTGTTTGTTGGCTTGGAGTATTTTTAGGGTTGGAAGGGACCTCTGGTCCAATCCTGCTGCTAAAGCAGGGCACCCACAGCAGCTTGCCCAGCATTGGCCAGCTGGGGCTGGAATCCCTCCAGACAAGGAGATTCCTCAGCCTCTCCGGGCAGCCTGCTCCAGGGCTCCAGCACCCTCACAAAGAAGTCTCTTCTCACATTCAGCTGCAACCTCCTGGGGTCAGGTTAGAGCTCACTGCCCCATCTTCTGTGACTGAGCACCACACACAAGAGTCCGGCCCCATCCTCCTGGCCCCTACCCTTTCGCTCCTCCTGAGCATTCATCAGCTCCCCTCTCAGGCTGCTCTTCTCCAGGCTCAGCAGCCCCAGGGCTCTCAGCCTTTCCTCCTCACACAGCTGCTCCAGGCCCCTCAGCACCTCTGGCACCTCCACTGGACTCTCTCCAGTAGTTTCCTGTCTCTCTTCAACTGGTGAGCCCACAACTGGACTCAGCACCCCAGGGCTGGCCTCGCTAAGACCGAGCACAGGGGCAGGAGAACCTCCCGCAACCTGCTGCTCACACTCAGCACGCGCCCCAGCATCCTGCTGGCCTTCTCAGCCACAAGTGCACACTGCTGGCTCCTGCTGAGCTTGGTGGCCTCTGCCTTTGCTCAGCTGCAGGGCTTCATTTGCAGCAGACCTCTTCAAAGGCAGCTCAGAACAACCCTCTGGGGCAGAGCTCCAAACCATGGCAAACTGGCACAGACAGACTGCAGAGATGCTTGCAAGTCCGACAGCCTCAGCGTGCTTCCATTCTCCAGTGCTGCCATGCAGCAAACCTGTGTCCTACGCACTTAGGAGCTCCACACGAGGAAGGACAAACTTCACCTCGTGCCATCTGGAAAAGGCCAAGCTGCACTCACCCTGCTAGCTGCCACGCTCCACACTGCAGCAAGGGGACGAGTGGCAGGGGCAGACCGTGAGGACTGGCCACGCTCACTTCGCTTTCCGTGCACATCCAGCTTCAGACATGTCCCCCTAGAAGCTGAAGAGTCTTCACCAGACTAAAAACAAGAGAAAAACAGCATTGAAAGAAAGCAAAGAGACGGGGGTGGATTACTGCCTCAGTTTCTGACCGCTGGGGGCTTTGGCCCCCACGTTTATGGAGCTCAAACTGAAGTTTGGGGAGCAGAGCAGAAATGTTCATTTAAGCCTCTTGATCTGCTCACAGCGTGGGAAAAAAAAGTAGCCTTTCTCTGGTAAGGAAGTCAAAAAGGAAGGGACTGACGCTGGAAAAGGAGAGACTCAGAATGGACATTAGGAAGAAGTTCTTCACAGAGAGGCTGGGGAGACACTGGCACACCTTGCCCAGGGAGGTCGTGGATGCCCTCTCTCTGGAGGCTGGAGCCAGGCTGGGCTTGATCCCTTCTCCCAGCTAACAAATGACAGGATGAGAGGAAATGACCTCAGGTTGCACCAGGGAAGGTTTAGATTGGACAGGAGGAACAGTCTCCTCCCCAGAAGAGTTCTCAGGCCCTGCAACAGGCTGCCCAGCACAGTACTGGAGTCCCCATCCGTGGGGGGAGCAAAAAGTCCTACAGCTGTGCTGCTCAGGGACATGGTTTAGGGGTGACCTGGCAGTGCTGGCTTAAGGGCTGCACTGGATGATTTGGAAGCTCTTCTCCAACAGGAACAACTCCATGCTTCTACTCATCTGAATATGTGCAACTGACTGCCAGAAGGAGCACAAACTCTACAGAAAGCTTTACCTGACTGAGCCTCTTTTGCCCCCTGCGTCTCGTGGAGATGTTCCTCAAGATCTGCTCCTCCTGGATGAGCTTGTGCTTGTCTGAAAAGGAAAGAGAAAAAAAAGGAAAAAAGGAGGAAAAAAAAAGAGGAAAAAAGAGAAAAGGAAAAAAAAAGGAAACAAGGAAAAAAAAAGCAAAGAAAGAGAAAAGGAAAGAAAGGAGAAAAGAAAGGGGAAAAAAGAAAAGGGAAAAAATTAGAAAAAAGGATTTAAAAAAGGAGAAAAGGATAAAGGGAGGAAAAAAGGAAAAAGAAGGAAAACTTATTTTAAAAGGAAAAAGAAGGAAAAAAAAGGGAAAAGAAGGGGAAAGAAGAAAAAAAAAGGAAAAAGGAGGAGTTTGAGCAGTGTCGTTACTCACAGCGGCGACTTACGCCGCTTGCGTAGCTGCCCTTAGTCACAGCAGCCACACGTACACCATTTGCATAGCTTCCCAGAGACCCCCCAGACACCTCTATATGACGCCAGAACCCTTTAGATGCACCCAGATCCCACTTTGATAGCCCCAGACTCACCTCACATGTACACAGACCCCCTTCACAGGCTTACAGACCCTTTTTGGAGAGCCCATAACCCCTCCAGATGCTCTCAGACTCCCTATACAAGGACCCAGATCCTCTCTACCACCCTCAGAGGCCCTCTGCACACCCCCAGACTGCCTTGACACCCTGCACGGGGCATGGCTGCAGGTCCCAGGCCCTCAGAGGACACTGAAATACAGAGCAAGGCCTCCCTAAATCCTGAGGCACCCCAAACACAACACCCCACAGCTCCACAGACGAGCCCAGATACTGTGAGGGCTCCACAGAGAACACCAAACCTCACAGAGCACCCCCAACTCCTCTGGGATCCTCCAGACACCCCCGGGAGCCCCAAGGGGAAGAGTGAGAGGCCTCACGCCCCCCTCAGATACCCACAAACCCCATTTTGATGCCCCCAGACCTCTTCAGATGCCCCCAAAAGACCTTTCGATAGCCCTCAGACCCCCTTGCTGCTCCCAAAACCCCTTTAGATGCCCTCAGATCACCTGTACATGCCGGCAGGGCAATGGCTGGTGGGTCCAGGCACGCCTGGACACTGAAAACCAGAGGGGCAGACCCCCAAATCCTCAGCTCCCCAAGCCCTGAGACTCCACAGCAGAGCCCATGTACTGTGGGGGGACCCCACAGAGACCCCTAAAGAGGTCACCGGGAACCACTCAGATCCCACCCAAATCCTGTGACACCCCACAGAGGCCACTCATCTTCACTGAGACACTGCCCAGATCCTTTGGGAACCTCCAGGAGTCCACAGGGGAAAATCCAGAGGCATACAGATGCCTCTATATGCCCCACAGCCCTTTGGATGCCTCTCACCCTGCCTTTCATATCCCCAGGCCCTTTGGATGCTGCCAGACCCAATTTAGGGGCCCGCACACCCCCTTAAGAGGGGCAGCAACACTGAGCAGCTTCGGGGTTACTGCCTGCCCCCGTGCCTGGTGTGGTGAATAGTCCCAAAGGATGTAAAATGGGCTTAAGCATGTCCTGTCTTATTTACCTGCCTGTCTGCATTGCAGCTAGAGGCGGGAAAACAGGACAAAGAAACCCAGGGAACCCTGTCTGGTTTAGTCTGGTTGTCTGAGAGGGGTTCCACGGGGACCATGCCCCTGTCGCATGCAAGGCCTATGCGCCCTCCATTTTTGGAAGACAACAGCCTGTGGGTTCTTCCATTTTTGGGTCTACTTGGGTGGTTGCCAGAGGTGATTGGGTGATTGTGTGGCCAATGAGACCATTAGCCTCAGCCATTACCCTATCAATGGGGCTGAACAGGTGAATAAGGAGCTTGCATGCTCGTTCATTCCTCGCTCACCTGCCGCTCGCCCACCCCTCACCTCAGCCACCTCAGCCACCTCAGCTAGCAGATGATTCCATTTTGCAGCCCACGTGGAATTTGCCACAGGACTTTTGTTGAATATTTTCCTGCTTATGTTTTGGGCCACGGCCATCAGGACTAGTGAGTATTCTTCATTCTTTGTTCAAGTTACTGAAGGATTTTAATCAACCTCACAAGTGGTGAATGAAGCTGCCAGAGTCTCTATTAAAGACATTTTCTGAAACCTTTCAAAATTCCATTGTACAGAGACATTCTGTAAAATAGTTCTGCTAACCGCATCCAAGAACTTGTGTGGAGAGTTGTAAATAAGTTTGGAGGAATTATTTTGTGTATATTAATAAATTATTTAATAACTTTTAAATCAGCCTCATTGCATTTTCCCCCAAACTCAGATTTGGGGACTCTCAAGGGTCATCTTGTCCAACTACCTGCAGTCAGCAGGGACACCTCCACTAGAGCAAGCTGCCCAGGGCACCATGTGTGCTTAGCAGCACCCTTCTGGTGTCTGTTTGCTGGGGGGGGAGAGCTGTGCTTTCCTGAGCATCCCTCTGCAACCCGTGCCCTGCTGTGAGATGTATCCAATTATTTGAATGAGCTTCTTGGGACAGGACATGCTGAGTCATAGAATCATAGAATCAACCAGGTTGGAAGAGACCTCCAAGATCATCCAGTCCAACCTATCCCCCAGCCCTATCCAGTCAACTAGACCATGGCACTAAGTGCCTCATCCAGTCTTTTCTTGAAGTCCTCCAGGGACGGTGACTCCACCACCTCCCTGGGCAGCCGGGTCCTCTCTCTTCACCAGTGCTACCTGCAGTCTCTTCCACCTGAAACCCACCTCAGAAGACAGTGAAAACCTGCCTTAGCCTGAAAGTGCTGCAAGGTAGAGGAGAAATCTCTTTGTACTGCAGCCAGGGCCTACCTGCCTCTTCAGCATCAGGTGGCAATCCAGGGGCTGGTGACTGGCAGGGCAGGGATGTGTCCAGAGCAGAGGTGATGCATTTGTCATTGATGAGGGAGATCTCAACCACCGCTCCTGGATTTCACCTGCTACTGATGTGCCCCTTGGCCACGTTAGCTGAAGAGATGAAGTCTTAATTAGAGAAAGGATTGTGCTTTTAGGTAAGGAGAGGTGGGTATAGAGGGGAGTGTTTCCTTACCTCCTCACCTTCTTTGTGCCCTCTGAGCACCTAAGCTGTCTTTGGGCTGACCTGCACATGGGATGGAGGGTGCAAAACGCTCCTGAAGGCTGTTGTGGGGCCTGAGAGGCAGGCAAAGCTGCAGTGCAGGTGGCATACGTCTTGGGCTGCACATCCAGCAGGAGGGATGCTGAGGAAACACCTTTCTCCTGTTTGCTTCTCTCCCCCTCCTCCAAGCAGGGAATGCAGCCCCTATCGCCCATCTTCCCCTCCATTCCTGGTGTGTAGGAGTATTCTTTTTTAACTGGCAGGCTGAACATTTTAAACAAACACTGCTTAAAATCTGTACTTCATGGGCAAAGCTTCAGAAGAGGAGATCCATCATCTCCTGTTGCTGAGGGTGGCTCTCCAGCAGCCCCCACTGCTGTTTCCACTCACCTGGCACAAAGGATCAGCCTTGGACAAGGCAGCCACTGAGCCACCAGAACATTCCCAGCTCTGAATGAAGAGGAACTGGATTGTAGTCTCTTGCAGTCAGGAGCAACACTGACCTCTTGGCCAGCATCTGCCCCCAGGAGGGAGCCCTGTCCACCAGCTACTTTGGCTGGGAGTAGCTAGCTGAGTCCCAGGGTCTGACTCAGAGCTGGACTATTTCAGCCTGGAGTGCAGGGTTGGGAATCTACAGCCTTTCATCAGCCCCTCTGAGTGTTCAATGCTGGCTCCTGCTCGGGGTGCAGCAGCAGCTTTGTGGCACCTTCCACCTTTTCCTAACAGCCACTTCTGGTGTTTGGGCCAGGTCCTTTGGTGCAGCTTGCAGCTCCCATCTCTCCCCCTGCTTGGCACTTTCAGCTGCAGCTGCTCCTTACTCTTCCTGCAGCCCCAGAATTCTTGCAGGAATGCTTGGGCTTGAGATTTCTGTGTCCAGAAAGACGCCCTGACCTTGGTCCTGGGGGGTCTGACCCAGGGAAAAGGAAGGTGGTGAGTGAAGAGGTGCTGATGTCCATTTTTCAGGGTCACTGCAGGGACAAGAATCTGAGAAGGAGCCTATATGGGCTTGGAGTTAAAACTTCGGGGAGACAGGCCACAAGCAAGGAGTTTGAGCCTGCAGAGACTAAACTCCCAAGGCTGGGAGGCCAGACAGGACCCAAACTTGAGCTTAACAACACTGCTGGACAGGGGCAGACCCTCAGGGCACCAGGAGAAGACCCTGCCTCTTGCTGTCCTTCTCTTGTCTGTACCCCTGCATGCTCCTCAGAGCTGCATGTGGGAGGAACCCAAGCTTAGTGGTTAATGGGAGTGAAGAACATTGTGCTTCAATTTACTAAGTTGCTGCTCTTTCCCATTTCCAGGACCATCTTTGTGTGAGAAGGTGTGATGGTTTGGGTGTTCCCCACCCCCCCACACTTTAGAAATCACCCAGACTGGACTCAGCCGGCTCTGGGAATATAAATGAAGCTATTTATTTACAGCTAGCACAATACACAAGCAGATATTTACAGTATATACAATTATATACAGAAATATACAAGGTAAAAGGTGATACAGAAGCACAACTCCCCTCTCAGAAACCTGAGTCCCCAGGAGGGACTCTCAACCACCGCCACACCTTCTCCCTGCCCCTCTCAACCTTACCCCAGTCCTAAAGAAGAACAGAGGTTCAGCCAAGAGGTTATGAAGCAAAGGTGGGTTAGTCCAAATGGAAGGTGAGGTTAGGGAGATGCAGCTCAGTCAGAAGCCCAAGGCAGAGAGTGTTATCTAATGTTTTCGTTTCTTCTTCAGCAAGACTCTGAGGGGCGTAGACAACACCATTGTTTCCCTTTCACAGCCTATGATGTAGTTCTTCTCACCAAGACATTCTAGCTTGCTTCAAACTAGCACAGAAGGTTTTTGATTTACTAGATGTGGAGAATCTCTATCGGTCGCATCTGCCCTATGGCCTCAGCACCCTGGGAGGAGGCACAGAGAGAGAGAGCAGTCTGCAGAATCACAGACTGCATCGGGTTGGAAGGAACCCTCCAAGTTCATCTTGTCCAACACCCCTGCAGAGAGCAGCTGGGAGCAAGGGTGGGTGATGTTGGGGAGCACGTGCATGTTAAGTGTGCACTCACACAGGTGTGGTGGGGACACATGTCATTAAGGAAATGCGAGTGTAAGGGGCAGGATGTGGAGGCTGTGAGTGGCAGAACCGCCACAGCCTCATTAAACTCTCATGTCCAAATTCAATGTCAGATGTGCATTTCAGGTCTGTGTTTTCAGGCCCATTATGCAGCAGTCAGGAAGAAGTAGGTGGGTGGGGGTGCTGAGGGAACGCAGCAGACAAAACAAGCCCCAATGCCTGCTGAGTGACAAAAAGCCCAGCGGGCTGAGGAGGAGCTGGTGACAGAAGTGTATGCAAGGCAGTGATGGGCTGGCGGTTTTGCTCTGGAGGGTGAGCAGCCTTTGCTCTTTGCTGGAGCATAGCACAGCAGTTTGCCCTTTCATGACTCATTTTCTAGTCAGGGAAACTGAGACATGGGGAAAGAACGTGAACAATTCACCTAGCAAATCCCTTCTGGGGATAAGGCATAAGGCATAGCACAGGGCTGCCAGACCTGCTGCTAAGTACAAACTGCAAGGTGTGCAGCACTGCTGCGCAGCTGTCCTGCTGTTGAAGGTCATCTCAGTCCAAGAGTCCCCTCTTTGTAGGCTCTGAAGCACAGCAAGCCACCCCTCCCTTCCTCCAGAGAGGGATGCAGCCTGCCCACCCCTCTGTAGTAGGGACAGCAATGCTGAGAGGCAGCTGGGCAAGCTGAAACTTCATTTTCAAGTTTAATGAGCATTATTTCCCACTCCTGCTGGCAAGCACTTTCCAAACACCCAAGACACACAAAGGAAAATCCACTGGTTTCAATTTACATATACACAAGTTATATTTCATAATTCTACCTAGGAGTTGGTTTTATTTTCTAGAAGCCTTTACATATCATAGAGGAGATGGGGGGGGGCATTTCCAAGTCTCTTTTACACCCCAATACCACTCTTGTATACCTAGATTAAAAAGGAGAGCTTTTGATCTGTTGGAACACCACAAGCTAACACTTACAGGGTTTAATGTTTTTAATGCCTGCCAAGGATTCTCAAGCATTGCAAACATCTGAGGCTGCAAGCAGCCTTTTCAGGAGGCTGCCCCATGCCTCACTCACCTGCTCCTCTGCTGCATCATCATTCCCCTGCCATGTGAAAGACAGCAGAGTTTCTGTGTCCAGGCAGATGAGACTCCCAATTCCTTTCACACCTCCTACAGAGACATTCTACAAAGCCAGCATCTGTTCTTAGAGGGATTGCAGAATGCAGCTGGATAGCAGAGAGAATCAGTCAGGGCTGAAAGGGACCACAAAAATCATCCAGTTCCAACCCCCTGCCATGGGCAGGGACACCCTACCCTAGAGCAGGCTGGCCAGAGCCTCATCCAGCCTGGCCTTAAACACCTCCAGGGATGGGGCCTCAACCATCTCCCTGGGCAACCCATTACAGGCTCTCGCCACTCTCATGCTCAACAACTTCCTCCACACGTCCAGTCTGAATCTCCCCACCTCCAGCTTTGCTCCATTCCCCCTAGTCCTGGCACTATCTGATAGCCTATGAAGTTCCTCCCCAGTTTTTTTGTAGGCCACAGGGGGCTTCAGATACTGGAAGGCCACAAGAAGGCCACCTTGGAGCCTCCTCTTCTCCAGCTTGCACAGCCCCAACTCTTTCAGTCTGTCCTCATAGCAGACCTGCTCCCACCCTCTGATCATCCTCGTGGCCCTCAGCACAAACCATCCAGTACTGCTCTCTCTGCTTTAACTAGCACCAAGTTTTCAGGAATGCTGCAGATACTTACACACATTGCCCTAAGATGTGTATCAGATCCCTTTACCCTCACAGGCATCCAGGGTAACTCCCAACTTTTCCAGATGTTGAGTCTCAGGCTCAGGCAGCCACAGCTTCCTTCTGCTACAACAGATCACTGGAACGGAAACAAAATCCAGTTACCTGTCCTCTGAGAGTGTGCTGCAAGTGAGAAGCAACAGCTCTGCAGTTGGAAAGTAGAAAGGAAGGCAGATTAAATACATCTCAGAAGTAAAACGATGTTAAAAACCACACAAACACACACCAAAAGCCTTTTACAGGGAGCACAGCCTCGACCTTTAACCCAGCACATGCTAAACTCCCCTGGCACTGTCAGGTTTTTTGTCTCCACTGCCATCATTTCATAATCAAGAACTAAAGGCTTCACTGCACAAACACCAACTACACTCTGGCAGAGTCTGCTCACACAGTCCTTGAGAACAAAGGGGTCCAGGATGGTTGGACCTACTTTAAACAGGAACTCTTGAAGGCACAGGAGCTGGCAGTGCCCATGTGCCCAAAGATGAGCCGGCAGGGAAAGCAACCAGCCTGGATGAGCAAACAGCTCCTGAAGGAACTGGGGGGAAAAAAGAGGGTGTATCACCTCTGGAAGGAGGCGAAGGCTTCTCCTGACGTGTTTAAGGAGGTAGCCAGATTATGCAGGAGAAAAATTAGAGAGCCTAAGGCCCAGCTAGAACTTAGGCTGCCACCTCTGTGAAGGACAATAAAAGCACTGTTATAAATGTATCAGTGCTAAAAGGAAGGGCAAGAAGAGCCTCCACTGCTTACTGCACCAGGAGGGGAACACTGTAGCTGATGACGAAGAAAAGGCTGAGGTCCTGAATACCTTCTTCACCTCAGTTTTCAACAGTAAGGAGGGAGGAGGAGGCAAGTGGCCTCTTGAACTGGGGGATGGGGTCAGGGAGCAGTGTGTTCCCCTGGAAATTCATGAGGAATTAGTCCAGGACCTGCTGAGCCACCTGGACACCCACAAGTCCATGGGACCAGATGGGATCCATCCTAGGGTGCTGAGAGAGCTGGCAGCTGAGCTGGCCAAGCTGCTCTCCATCATTTTCCAGCAGTCCTGGCTCACCAGAGAGGTCTCAGGAGACTGGAAACTGCCAACGTGGTCCCCATCCACAAGAAGGGTCGGATGGAGGAACCTGGGAACTACAGACCCATCAGCCTGACCTCAGTGCCAGGGAAACTGATGGAGCAGGTTAGCTTGGCGGTGATAAGAGCACACCTGAGGGATGGCAAAGGGCTCAGGTCCAGCCAGCATGGGTTTAGGAAGGGCAGATCCTGCCTCTCCAACCTGATCTCCTTCTATGATCAGGTGACCTGCTTGGTGGATGCGGGGAGGCCTGTGGATGTGCGCTATCTGGACTTCAGCAAGGCCTTTGACACTGTCCCCCACAGCAAACTGCTGGCTAAGCTGTCAGCCCATGGCTTCGATGGCAACACTCTGTGCTGGGTGAGGAACTGGCTAGAGGGCCGGACCCAGAGAGTGGTGGTGAATGGTGCCACATCCAGCTGGCAGCTGTCACTAGTGGTGTCCCTCAGGGATCAGTGCTGGGCCCCATCCTCTTTAACATCTTCATAGATGATCTGGATGAGGGCATGGAGTCAGTCATCAGCAAGTGTGCAGATGACACCAAGCTGGGTGCAGATGTGACTGAGTTGGAAGGCAGAAGGGCTCTGCAGTGGGACCTTGACCGCCTGCACAGATGGGCAGAGTCCAATGGGATGGGGTTCAATAGCTCCAAGTGCAGGGTGCTGCACTTTGGCCACAACAACCCCATGCAGAGATACAGGCTGGGGTCGGAGTGGCTGAGAGCAGCCAAACAGAGAGGGATCTGGGGGTGCTGATTGATACCCGCCTGAACATGAGCCAGCAGTGTGCCCAGGTGGCCAAGAGAGCCAGTGGCATCCTGGCCTGCATCAGGAATGGTGTGGCCAGCAGGAGCAGGGAGGTCATTCTGCCCCTGTACTCTGCACTGGTTAGACCACACCTTGAGTACTGTTCAGTTCTGGGCCCCCCAGTTTAGGAGGGACATTGAGATGCTTGAGCGTGTCCAGAGAAGGGCAACGAGGCTGGTGAGAGGCCTTGAGCACAGCCCTACGAGGAGAGGCTGAGGGAGCTGGGATTGGTTAGCCTGGAGAAGAGGAGGCTCAGGGGTGACCTTATTGCTGTCTACAACTACCTGAGGGGTGGTTGTAGCCAGGAGGAGGTTGCTCTCTTCTCTCAGGTGGCCAGCACCAGAAGGAGAGGACACAGCCTCAAGGTGCACCAGGGGAAATTTAGGCTTGAGGTGAGGAGAAAGTTCTTCCCTGAGAGAGTCATTGGACACTGGAATGGGCTGCCCGGGGAGGTGGTGGAGTCGCCGTCCCTGGAGCTGTGCAAGGCAGGACTGGACGTGGCACTTGGTGCCATGGTCTAGCCTTGAGCTCTGTGGTAAAGGGTTGGACTTGATGATCTATGAGGTCTCTTCCAACCTTGGTGATACTGTGATACAACTATTTCTCTTCCAAAGGACAGCCCTGACCAGAAAGTGGCACATCCAGATGAAGATCTTGACTGACAAGAGCATCACCTCACTGAATAAGCAATATACTCTATCATTACAGCAGCCTTGGCCTCATAGATGACTCTCTTGCTTCGTTGCAGAAGTCCATCACCAGCCTGTGCCTGCAATGTCAAATGGAACCATGTCAAAACTGCTGACACTTTGCAGTTATGATCCCAACAGTTCATTCTTCAGCTCCCAGCTCCTCCAGTAAGGCTAAGCATTCCAACAGGCTCATGCCAAACTCTCCCACAGTTGTTTGAGACCATCACAGCAAACTAACAGCAAGTTGCTGCTCTACTCTCAGACCACAGAGGCTGCCTAGGGAGTCGCCCTCCCTGCAGCTGTTCAAGAAAAGCCTGGATGAGGCACTCAGTGCCATGGTCTAGTGGACTGGAGAGGGCTGGGGGCTAGGTTGGGCTGGATGAGCTTGGAGCTCTCTTCCAACCTGGCTGATTCCATGATTCTAAGTGTACAAATACCCCAGCTGTGTGCTTTGAACCTTGTCAATAAGCTTTCTGCAGAGACTGAATGATAAGAAACAGGTTGGTTGTAGTTATTAACAATCTTTGCCTGGATATCAACATTAATATTGATTATTAATTTTGCATCACTCATTCCACGATTCTTGGAGTTCCCACAGTGAGAACAGCAAAGGATGGCACACCCCAAGCACTCCTCACCACGTATTCACTGCCAGCACCCAACACGGGAAGACAGCCAGGACAGGAAGATAAATCACACGGCGTAACAATCAGAGCCACCGCAGCTAAGGGGGGAAAAACCAAACACCAACCAATATATCTCAAGCCACAACAAAGACTTACTTCAGCAGCACCATCCAAGATATTGTTCATGAACTTAACCATGTCCTCTGTCTTCTCAAGGTGTCTGTCTGGCAGCAAACACTGCTGGTTGGAGGCATTCAAGGCGACGGTAGCACGGATGGTCAGCTCGCTGGCAATGGAAAGCAGATGGGTTACAGGTTTGAAGAGCCACAGTGTAAAACACTGCAAAGCAAAGAATTCCTACAGCATGTCAGAGGGTGCTCAGTAAGCTTCTCCCTGTGTGTGTTCCCTTAAAGGCAAGAGGGGAAGGGGGAAGAGAATGGTACAAAACAGCTTCTCAGCAGTACTTTGTCCCCTCACATCCGTGCAGGCAACGCGATGGAAGCTTATTGCATTTCACACCCCCACAGGTAGCTCATGACTTCCCCAGCAGCAAGAGATCACAGACAGGAACCTTGCACATGAAACGTACTACTAAGGTAACACAGGAAGTCTTTCAGCATGCAAAGGCAAAAGCACAACCCAAAACATTCCACATGGCCACAGTCCATCTGAAGAACGTAAAACTGTTGGAACCAGTTCAGAGCAGGACCACGAGGATGAGCCAAGGGCTGGAGCACTTCTAAGAGGATAGGCTGAGGGAGCTGGGGCTGCTCAGCCTGAAGGGGACAAGACTCCAGGGAGACTTTAAAGCTACCTCCCAGTACCTGAAGGGAACCTGCAGGAAGGCTGCAGAGGGACTTTTTCCATAAGGGTGTCTAAAGACAGGGCAAGGGGAATGGTTTGAAGCTGAGGGAGAGCAGGGTTGCTTACAGTGGATCTGAGGAAGAAGTTCTTCAGCATGAGAGTACTTTGGCTTGCAGAGACAGAAACACTGTAATGCCTGTTCATGAATTTACAGCCAAGGTCACAAGCGTGCTTCTGTCAGCAATTACTGCTTCTACGCCCACCAATCACACAGTAGTGTGTCCTTTGTGAACAAACAGCATCTGAGGCCAGCTGCACCAAGTATTCAGCGACAAAACAAAGCAAATCAACAAAACAAATCTCCTACTTACCCAGCCAAAAAAGCAAACACTTCTCTGCCAGATAAACAGGCAGAAACATCTCAACAGACAGACAGAAGAGCTTGCACCGGAGAAGCAGGTGAAGAAGCTCTCCTTTTTGGCACCTATAAAGCACCAGATCAATCACATCACTCTAACTTCAAATGAGAGACAGCTGCTTTTAGATTCACTGCATTCAGGTGTTCATCTAGAGACAGCCCACAGAAATCCAGAACTTGTGCTCCCTGAGTCCCCGTGAAGCTCCTACAATCTTCCAGAGCACAAGCACAGGATTTTGTGCATGCTTTGATCACCCAGAGAAAACTTACAGAGCTGACATCTTCAACTCTGGTTCTTCCCTTCCTTCACTCCAAAGGCCAGAGAAGAAGTAGTCAACGGCAAATGCCAAGCAACTTAACTCCCGAATGATGCATTTGAAGACAATGACCATTAAGGGCAAATGTCAAGCATCTTGTTAAACTGCTCCAATGTGCCTTGTCTGTACTGAGTGCAGCCAGCATCCTTCATGCACTTCATGCTGCTTCTCTGAGGGAGCTCAGTTGTATGCCTCTCTTAAAAAAAGCATCAAGAATGAAATGGGACTCTCCTGAAATCAGAAGCACAGGCAATGCATAACCATTCTTTACAGCCCCAGTTACAAACTGACATAACTTTGAATGTGCCTAATGCCCTGCAGAGTTAACTAAGGAAAACCTAAGTTAAGGCTGTAATAGAGAAGTTAATGTAACAGAGGCCAAATTTAATAGAGGCATGAAATTGAACAAGGCCAAGGGCAGGGTTCTGCACTTTGGTCACAACAACCCTGAGCAGCACTGCAGGCTGGGGACAGAGGGGCTGAGAGCAGCCAGGCAGAGAGGGCCCTGGGGGTGCTGGGAGAGAGGAGCTGAAGATGAGGCAGCAGTGCCCAGGTGGGCAGCAGAGCCAACGGCATCCTGGGCTGGCTCAGGAGCAGTGTGGGCAGCAGGACAAGGGAGGTTCTTCTGCCCTTGCGCTCAGCACTGCTCAGGCCACACCTTGAATACTGTGTCCAGTTGTGGGCTCCTCAATTCAGGAGAAATGTTGAGGTGCTGGAAGGTGTCCAGAGAAGGGCAGCAAGGCTGGGGAGGGGCCTGGAACACAAACCCTATGAGGAGAGGCTGAGGGAGCTGGGGGTGTGCAGCCTGCAGCAGAGGAGGCTCAGGGCAGAGCTCACTGCTGTCTGCAGCTGCCTGCAGGGAGGCTGTAGCCAGCTGGGGTTGGGCTCTGCTGCCAGGCAGCCAGCACCAGAACAAGGGGACACAGTCTCAAGTTGTGCCAAGAGAGGTATAGGCTGGTTGTTAGGCATTTAGTGCCAGGGTCCAGTTGATTGGTTAGGGCTGGGTGCTAGGTTGGACTGGATGATCTTGGAGGTCTCTTCCAGCCTGGCTGATTCCATGATATGGCCAATATCCACTTTTACTTACCATCAGAAACAAAGGAAGCTCCATCTTTGAAGATCACAACAGCAGGCAACTCAGGCAAGGTCACATACTGAAAGAGGTGTTTTCAGTTAGCCCAGGGAAGATGAAAAGACTCTGAAAGACACCAGCAACATTCAAATGTGGAAATGTCACTCATTCAAGTACAGTTTTCCTGGTTATTTTCTGTTATTCTTATTGTGACCTTCCAGTAGCTGAAGGGGGGCCTGCAAAAAAGCTGGGCAGAGACTTTTTAGGCTACCAGGTAGGGACAGGACTAGGGGCAATGGAGCAAAGCTGGAAGTGGGGAAGATTCAGGCTGGACGTGAGGAAGAAGTTGCTCAGCAGGAGAGTGGTGAGAGCCTGGAATGGGTTGCCCAGGGAGGTGGTTGAGGCCTCATCCCTGGAGATGTTTAAGGCCAGGCTGGATGAGGCTCTGGACAGCCTGCTCTAGGGCAGGGTGTCTCTGCCCATCACAGAGGGGTTGCAACTAGATGATCCCTGTGGTCCCTTCCAACCCTGACTGATTCTAGGATTCTAGAGGTGATTAGTGGGAAGCTCCAGCTGGCATGAAAACCAGCTTTACTTGTAACAGTTTAATACAATATACCTACTGAAAAATAACTCAGCTTCCTTTTTTAAACTTGATCTTTTTTCAACTCATCTTTGCAATACCAATTGTACACCTTTAAAACCAGAGAGGACACTAATGAAAAGAAGCTTCATGTCTAGCCTGTATTTGTCATATCCAAAGGCCCATGGAGACTTGTACATGGAGGAGCTCTTCAGCCTCTGTAGAATTCCCAGTCTGACAAAGAAGACTGGAAGATTCCTGGCAAGCCACTGTGCCCAATCACCTATCTGCTTTTCCAGGGCTCATTCTGCATTTCTAGTTGACAAAGCCAAGTATTTCTAAGAAGCTCCCACAGATACAGTAAACATGCCAACTGCTATTTCTGGTCAGAGACATCACTGTTGTTTGCAAGCTCCACTCAGTAATGACTGTGCAGAAGAACATTCAGGGCTTACACGTACTACCCACTGCAGCAGGTAAATGCTAACTGCTTCTAATCAACAATGCAGACATGAGAAGCTACTGGGCTCTACCAGACTCCAAAGAAAGAACTGACTTGACAAGGTTAAAAAGAGGTAGCTATGATAACAGCTATAACTTACCTACTTTATCCAAAACGTGGCAAATTTGAACACAAACATTGCAACACATTCTGTTCCATACTTGTCTCATTCAAAGGCTATCCAAATACCCTTTTCTAACACTCAGTACTTATCTGCACAGAAAATAGGCTGCTCTTTTGGTTAGACTTAGTACAGCCATCTTCAAGTGGTAGACAGTAAATAGTATATGTAACCCTAAAGGACAAGAAATTCAAACTACAGAAATACATCTGTAACCATCACAGAGAAAAAAATCAGCATTACATTTATATGAACCAGATCTATGGCAGAAGAGAAGAGAGAGGAAACAAATCTGAAGAACTACTCAGAATCTTCAGTCTTAGAGCATATGCATGTCTCCTTACCTCCAGTAGAAAGGAGAGCTGTGCTTAAAACTACTGCTGTGAACCAGTCTGCCTTTCTCTTTCAGTACTTTAGTGATGTTCTTATCTGCATCCTAAAAAGACAGAACAAACATTTTTTTCCTCAAAACACAAATTCCATTATTTTAGTAAAGAAGTGCAGGAATCATCTCCAATACTCAAATCAAGACAACCTCTATCATAAACCAGTATTTACACATCAAACAATCCAAAAAACTACTATACAATGGATGCACTTACTGCAGAGGCACTCTAACACTTCACTAATAAAGCTACTTGCTCTCAAACCTTGGCATTCATCAACAGTCCTTCCTTGCCCCCAGCTCACACACAGCTGTGTACCAAACACAGACTTTCTGTAGCACTAACACAAGACACAATTTATTATTAAATGAGAACTTAAAACTTTGATTGAGTCTTCTGATTCTGTGGCAGCAAGTCACATGGTGCTTCTTAGCCTCACGTTTAGGTCTCACTACAGCACCTTCCTCTGCTGTGAATACAGCTTCTGAAGTGGAAGCCTATTTGACAGTACCTCACTAACTGACCAGCACTGAGATTCTAAACTGGAAGGGAATGGTAAATCAAATTGCTGAACGTTCAATCAAAAGCTGAATGTTAAATCAAAGGCCATCTATTGAACGAGTGTCAACGTGACATTGAGGGATAAAAAGAAAACCACAAATGACTGTTGGAAGAATTCAGCATTAGAATATTTTCCAAGAGTCTTAAGTTCAGATTCCTACGAGCAAAAGCTAAACACGTAGCCTCCAGTGCTCTCTTATTTGCCTTAGCAATGACAGCTCTTTGAGTTGAAATGCAACACAAGATTTTAAAGCCTTATTCAAGCAAATTGTGTTTACAGGAACATGCTCTGCTGTCAAACTGCAGCAGCAGGAAACCAACCAAACAACTATTTGTTGTCTTTGCACACAGCGCTAAACAGGAACTCCTTTCTGCCCGTGTCTGCAGTAGTCTGGAGTTGCTGTTGGTTTCTTTTACAGGGATTCTCCTGCCTCTATTGGCAAGTATATTCACACTGCAACACATCCCACAAGTAGGGAAAATGAGTGGATTTCTCTCCTCTGACAAGTCGTGTTACACTACCTGGCTGGCACAAGCTTGATGACCACATCTGGAAAAGCAGAAGTCATCCAGAGGTGAAGAGAGGCCTCTGCATACTTGCCTGGAGGCTTCATGCATTACATTTCCATAAGGAACAAGCAAAGGGAAACTCATTCTGCAGTAGATACAGAATGGAGATGCTGCTCTTCCCTTTCACTACCAGATACACAGTACTAATCCCATTTCAAAGCCTCTCTTTTTCAGATACTGTAATAAACCAACTGAAACCCTGCTGCAAAGGTTAAAATACATTAGGCTTCTTCCAGAGCTCAAAGACACCTTGAAGACCAAGCTATTAGGGGAAAGAAGACTTATGCCATTGAAAATGTTGCCCTGAATAAAAGCAGGGTTTTACTTTCTCCAGGACCACTAACCTTCACATACTGTCCAGCCAAGTCAGCCACCTCTGCTGTGAAGCAGCCAGATGCATCGATGGCACAAACAGCCACAGCACCCTTCTGAATTCTATTCAAGTCCATGCAGACTCTGTCATCATCCTACAAAAGATCAAGTGACAGGGTAAAGAAATACAAAATATTGGTTAAAATATCCCCCCACGGAAGAAGAAATGAAACATTCAATACAAAAAGTGATGGCTGGACAAGAATGGCAGAACACTCAGCCTTTGGCAAACCCAAACACGCCCAGGAAAAGATGGATTCTACAGGACTGTCATTTTAGGCATCAGAGCAAAGATCATTTCTCCAGAATCTCTCACCTGACAGAAGGGCTATGTGCCTCTGGGCATGTATATATGCACGGACAAGTAAACACACGTTTTACCTGCACACATGCACACACAGAGCCAACGGCTTGAAGATGCTACTGCATAGTAAAGAAACTGACCACCACTGTGTCATCTTCTTGGACCAGCCAAGACTTCTGTCTGTTTAGCACAGAAGCATGCAGAGTCTTTTTCAGAAAGCAAATGGTTGTAATCAGTCTACTACTCCTGGAACTCCACATAATAAACCCCATTGTCTTAGTGTTTTAATGATCCAAAGCCTTTCAGTCTGCATTGCTCAATCTTTGTTGGGCAATGCTACTGGTCAAGAACCACACGTGAACAACATCACAGCTTATTTTCCTGGCTAGCCTTCAGTTTCTTATTTCCTCTAGCACAAGCACAGAATGAGTTAGAGTCGGAACACACCACAAGGATCATCTAGTTCCAACCCCCCTGCCATGGGCAGGGACACCTCACACTAGATCAGGCTACCTAAAGCCTCATCCAGCCTGGCCTCAAACACCTCTTGGGACAGGGCTTCGACCACCTCCCTCAGCAATCCAGCCCACAGACTCATCACCCTTATGGGGAAGAACTCCTTCCTAACAAAAAAGCTGGGCAGGGACTTGCTCTACCAGGCCAGTTACATTTCCCAACAACTAAACTGCCTTGTGCAAATATGCAACAAAGCAACAGAGGAGCCAAGGGGAAATACCTCCCACAATTCTTTCTCTATTAGCAGTCTGTTCCTTTCCTATTCCATCTCCTACAACAAGAGGACCTGACTCAAAAGCAGCTCTGTCAATTACTTGCAAGATTGAGCTACAGGAGAATGTCTGAGGTGCAAGTAGTGTGGTAAGGCTTTAGACTTCTTCAACACTTTACCAGCCACCATGGATTTCTTTATCAACCAGTAGCACACAGTCCAGTCTAGGTTTCTTTCTTCACAGCTCTAAGAAGCTGAGGCATCTTTTCACATTGCATTCATCTCAACAAGGGAAACACCACCATAATGGATGCACCCTCCAGGAAAATGCATACAAAAGAGACAGAAAGGGATGGGATATTGCACACAAATATCAAGAGGCCTATCACAAATACCAACAGCTTCTGAGAATGACGACAGAGCTCCTGGTCTAAGGATTGCCGATTGCAGGGCGCTGGCAGCTCTACTGCAAGTTCTTTTGAGGGCATCTTTGGATAATGGCTGAAGACAGGAAACTATCCAAAAAGAACAACGAGTCTAAACTCATGCATTCAATTCATCCGTCAAAAACTGAAGCAATTCGATCCATGAAAAATTATCCCTCTTAACCTTCACCAGAACAGAGGAAAAGAACAGTAACAACAGAAAAAAGGAGTGCAACAAAACCCTTTCCCATCAAGGTAAAAAGTCTCAGTACAAAAGCAGGCAAAGCAATTTTTTGCTCTCTAAAAGCCCAATGAGCAATGAAAGGGAAACACTGAAGAGGGGCAGTGTGCTGTGTAAAACCACTGTTACCATCCGAACCTGTCACTTAGCAAAGCTTGTTCTGACTATCAGTGCAACAGAGCATTTCTTCCCTAAGCTATAAATTACAGCTTTGGGGGAAAAAAACAACAAAACACCACACCTAGAGTCACTAACACTCAGAGACAGTGGTGGGCTCACTTCACATATCACAATAATCCAATCCAGGGACACCTAAGATCCCCAGCGCAGCACACAGAGGGCAGGAGAGGATGCAAGAGTTCATTAGAACACAGTGCTGCACTGTGCTCCTTATTCCTACCTTTCCAGCAGCAAAGAAGAAGATTGTTTACTATCAGTCACCCTGACAGCCAGTCCCCAGGAGCTGGAAAGTCAAGTCATGCACGATGGAACACAATTAAGGTGACAGATATGCAATTCATACTCACAGCACCAAAAGAGGGAGCCTGGTTAGGGCTCCGCGTGTCACGGCAGCTCACAGGCAGGCAGCTTCCGCGCGGCCGCCATCTTGACTGTGGCGCCCGGGACGGCCAGAGCTGTGCGTCCCGGCAGCCAATAGGAAGCCTGCTTGTGCGCGCGTGTCCGCCATATTGAGTGCGTCAAGGCCAGCCAATGGGGAGGCCGCTTTGGCACGGCTGCCATCTTGAGTGTGGCTCCCCGCGGTCGACATCTTGAGTGTGTCTGCCGCGGCCGCTCTCTCTGCGCAAAACGGCACCTAGGCGCGGCGGACACGCGTACGCAATTTGCGTACGCCCCCAGGCGCGGCGGAGACGCCTACGCAATTTGCGTACGCCCCCAGGCGCGGCGGAGACGCCTACGCAATTTGCGTACGTCCCTCGGCGCGGCGGAGACGCCTACGCAATTTACGTACGCCCCCAGGCGCTGCGGAGACGCCTACGCAATTTGCGTACGCCCCTAGGCGCGGCGGAGACGCGTGCGTCCGCCATTTGCGTACCGCACCCCCCGCCTAGTCGCGGCGCAGACTGGCTCCGAAAGACCCTGCCTGCCTGCCGCTCTGTGCTCGCCGCCATTCCATTGCAGCCGGCTCAGCGTCACTGCCGCTCCCTGCGGCTCCACCCGCGATGCTCCGCCCCGCTCCCACTGCCGCATGCGTCCGACCACGGAGCCCTAGCGGCCCGCCCCCCCGAGCGCCGGCCCGCCCCCCCTGCCTGCCGCTTTTAACTCCTCACTCCAATACTTACAAATCCAAACCAGTTCTCAGCTCTCCCTCCCACCCCTCACCTTCCCCTCCTCTCCTCCCCTCCCCTCAGCTTTCAGCCACTTCAATCGTGCACGGCCTTTAGAGACGAGGCAGGAGAACGGGGACCGCCGCGGCTCAGGAACTGCAGTGTGGACAAGGAAACACACGGTGGCAGCACTCAGCACCGGCGCCACACCGCAGCCGCTACACAGCTGCAGTACCCACGACCAAACACAGGAGGGCAGCACACACAACCGAGAGCGCCTCTGCGCCCGGCCGGGGGCAGCGCCTTCAGCCCAGCGCCGCTCTGCCTATTGCCTTTGCCAACAGCACACCGCACGCAAGGCACAGCCCACGCTCTGCCACTCCTACACACTCAGTTTATAGGGACAGCTCTCAACTCCAGCTGGGGCTACTCAGCACTTCCTTGATCTACTCTGGAGGGATTTACAGACAGCAGAGGAGACACAGGGGGAGCTGCTGACACCAGAATTAAGGCCGTTCTGCAGGAGCTAGAGGAAAAACACAGCTCTTCTGCCAGATGAGGGCCACAAAGATGAGCAGAGGACTGCAGCACCTCTCCTGGGAAGCAGGACTGAAAGAACTGGGGCTGTGGAGGCTGCAGAAGAGAAGGCAGAGCTTCGAGCTACGCTGCAGTATCTGAAAGGGACCTGCAGCAAAGCTGGAGGACTGTCTAAAAGGGCCTGTGCTGATACTCTGTGCATTTAAAAGGATTGCAGTGAAGCTGCTCCAAGAAAAACTTCAGAGACTGAAGAAATCAAAAACCAAACTGCCAGATTCCCTCACACAACTTCCTACATGACCTCAGCAAACCCCTTTCACTTCACATCGCTTCTGACACCCACTCTGGGAGCTGGACACTCCTTCTCTCCCTGAAGCCGGGAGAAAGATCTGGTGAACGTGGCAGCACGTGGCAGAGGTTCAAGACTTAAGCAGACACCTGATTGCTATCACAGCTCAGAAACGACTGAGACACATGCCCTCCTCCTAAACCTAGCAGTTAGGAAGTGCTACAGCTGCACCAGATCACACTGGGATCTGCTTCTTGCACAGGATGCAGCAGATTCTGGTCCATAGCTCAGAGAGGATTGCTTAGCTACTGCTGTTTATAAACACGAACCAAAAACAACCACAACAACAAAGGCTCAGAGCTGGAAACAGTTCTCAGCAGTGCAGCAAAATCCCTTTCTTTTATTCCATAGAGAGGTGCTGCAGTGACCTCAGGGGTTTTTAAGTCAAAAGCTGCTTGCTGGAATCACAGAATCAGTCAGGGTCAGAAGGGACCACAAGGACCTCGTTCCAGAGACACTTCACACAGGCCTGAGCCAAAACTAGAACGGTAGGAAAAAAGACAAATCACAAAACATAGGACTGCCTTAACTGTCCTGCATTGTAACTAGCAGCACCAAGTCCAAATCAATTCAGAGCCTTGGCACTGTTTCTCCTTGAAGATTTTAACCCTGGACACAAAGGAGTCCTGCTCTCAGGCATGGGATTACAATAAAAGTCACTCAAATGACTAAAAAGGGTAACACAAATGCCTTTTCCTGACCAATCTCTCTACATGTTCCTATGATGCTCCACTAACTCCCTCCTTCAGAGTGGCTAACAGTCTCCAACAGACACTGCACCAGCAGCTACCTTGAAGATCTGTAACCAGCTGAGTGAAGGGCTGTAAAACAAATTCACCTCCTTCAGAAAGCTTCTCATCAGTTACACAGAGCAGTCAGAGCCTGCTTCCATTCGCATCTTTCTTTATCAAGTTCCACTGTGGAGTCAGAAAACTTAAAGTTCACTTAGTCACAGGTTAAGTCGACTCTGCTGCTGGTATCCAACCCCATGCTGCTGGCTGAAGCAAAGTATTCCAGGGCTTGAAGCAGAGACTGCAACACGAGAGACCTCCTGTGCCAAGTGCTGCTTTGGGTTTCTGGGGTTGGGGTCAGGAGGGGATGGGTGGCAGGTGGCTGACTTCTGCTTTCTGCAAACAGAAACAGGCTAAGGTAATTGTGCACTGCAGGATCTCATTTTGTATTTACCTCTTGATCTCAACCCAGAGGGTTTTTCCTTGGCTGTGTTACTTCTGCCTCACTTCTGTGTTGGAGGGAAACAGGAGGTTAACCCATTACAGCACTGTAAGTTGTTCAGGCACTGGAAAAACAATTCAACAGGCCCCTGTGTTCCAGGAGGTTTATCAAGTAGCCTGCCAACATTTTCAGGTGCTAAAGAACTAATGAACATTCCATTTAGGAAACAGCTCCCTCATCTCATAGCAAGCAAACATTCCCCACTGTCACTAATCCTATGAGCTGATAAAAGATTTCATTGAATGGTTTAGGTTGGAAGGGACCTCAAGGATCATCCAGTCCCAACCCTCTGCTCTAGGCAGGGATACCTCCTACTACAACAGGCTGCTCCTCCAGGCTCAGATGAGGAAGTTTTATGAGGAGCAGCTGAGGGAACTGGGGGCATTTAGTCTGGAGAAGAGGAGGCTGAGGGGAGACCTCATTGCTCTCTGACACTGCCCAAAAGGGGACTGGAGTGAGGAAGGAATTGGTTTCTTCTCCATAGTATCAGGTGATAGAACAGGAGGAAATGGCCTCAGATTGCACCAGGGGAGGTTTAAGTTGGAGCTGAGTTAAAGTTTCTCTGCTTAGGAGTGGGCAGGCATTGGAAAAGGCTGCCCAGGGAGGTGCTGGAGTCACTGTCCCTGGAGGCGTTCAAGAGCCGCGTGGACACGGCAGCTGGGGACATGGTTTAACTGCCATGGTGGTGTTAGGCTGGCACTTGGAGCTGCTGATCTTAGAGGTCTTTTCCAACCAAAGCCACTCTATGGTTCTCCTGTAAAGTGATGCCTGCAGCTACAAACATCACTGGGACACTAAAGTCTCTCAAGGACAATTTTAAATGACCTTTCCACTTCCACATGAAGTCATTCCAGCCCATAACCAGCTATGGTTTGGGGTGGGGGTGAAGCCCCTTTCTTTATCTCTCTTTCTTTCAGTGTTTCTCTGTTCAAGCAAGTGTTGGTTCCATAGGCACTTTATCTACAGAAGAAGTGCATAAGCCAACAGTGGCTATCAAAGGAAACCAAAGAGTTAGAATCACAGAATCAACCAGGTTGGAAGAGACCTCCAAGCTCATCCAGTCCAACCTATCCCCCAGCCCTACCCAGTCAACCAGACCATGGCACTGAGTGCCTCATCCAGGCTTGTCTTGAACACCTCCAGGGACGGTGCCTCCACCACCTCCCTGGGCAGCCCATTCCAGTGCCAATCACTCTCTCTGGGAAGAACTTCCTCCTAACATCCAGCCTAGACCTTCCCCAGCACAACTTGAGACTGTGTCCCCTCGTTCTATTGCTGGTTGCCTGGGAGAAGAGACCAACCCCACCTGGCTAAAATGTCCCTTCAGGTAGTTGTAGACAGCAATGAGGTCACCTCTGAGCCTCCTCTCCTCCAGGCTGCACACCCCCAGCTCCCTCAGCCTCTCCTCACAGGGTTTGTGTTCCAGGCCCCTCACCAGCTTTGTCGCCCTTCTCTGGACACCTTCCAGCACCTCAACATCTCTCTTGAATTGAGGGGCCCAGAACTGGACACAGCACTCAAGGTGTGGCCTGAGCAGCGCCAAGTACAGGGGAAGAATAACCTCCTTTGTCCTGCTGGCCACACTGCTCTTGAGCCAGCCCAGGATGCCATTGGCTCTCTTGGCCACCTGGGCACACTGCTGGCTCATCTTTAGCCTACTCTCTACCAGCACCCCCAGGTCCCTTTCCTCCTGGCTGCTTTCCAGCCACTCAGTCCCCAGCCTGTAGTGCTGCTTGGGGTTGTTGTGGCCAAAGTGTAGAACTCTGCACTTGGCCTTGTTCAGTCTCATCCCCTTGGCCTCTGCTCACCCATCCAGCCTGGCCAGGTCCCTCTGCAGGGCTCTCCTACCTTCCAACACATCAACACCTGCTCCTAGCTTGGTGTCATCTGCAAACTTACTGATGCTGGACTCAATCCCCTTGTCCAGATCATCAGTAAAGATATTGAACAGGACTGGGCCCAGCACTGAGCCTTGGGGAACACCACCAGTGACAGCTGCCAACTGCATGTGGCACCATTCACCACCACTCTCTGGGCTCTGCCATCCAGCCACTTCCTGACCCAGCACACAGTGAATCTGTCCAAACCATGAGCTGCCAGCTTGGCCAGGAGCTGCTTGTGGCAGACAGTGACAAAAGCTTTGCTGAAGTCCAGGCAGACTCCATCCACAGCCTGCCCCACAGTCACCAGGCAGGAACCTGATCATAAAAGGAGATCAGGTTGGTGAGACAGGACCTGCCCTTCCTAAACCCATGCTGGCTGGGCCTGATCCCTTGGCCATCCTGGAGGTGCTTTGTGATGGCACCCAAGATGACCTGTTCCATCACCTTGCCTGGCACTGAGGTCAGGCTCACAGGTCTGTAGTTTGCTGGCTCCTCCTTACGACCCTTCTTGTGAATGGGCATCACCTTGGCCAGCTGCCAGTCTTTAGGAACCTCTGCAATGAGCCAGGACTGCTGGTAAATGATGGAGAGTGGCTTGGCCAGCTCAGCTGCCAGCTCTCTCAGCACCCTAGGGTGGATCCCATCTGGTCCCATGGACTTGTGAGGGTCCAAGTGTCTCAGCAGGTCCCTTACTGCTTCCTCATGGATTAGAGGGGGACTGTACTGGTCCCTGCCTCCATCCACCACTTCAGGAGTCCAGCTGTGCTGGAGACAACCTGTCCCACTACTGAAGATTGAGGCAAAGAAGGTGTTAAGCACCTCTGCCTTTTCCTCATCCTTTGTCACTCTGTTCCCCTCTCTATTTAACAAGGACTGGAGGTTGTCCTTGGCCCTTCTCTGCCATTCAGATATTTAAAGAAACATTTTTTACTCTCCTTACCAGCAGTGGCAGCCTAAGCTCCAAATGGGCTTTTGCCTCTCTCATTTTTCCTCTACAAGACCTAGCAACTTCCTTGAACTCTTCCTGGGACACCTCCCCTCTTTTCCAAAGGTGATACACTCTCTTTTTATCTTTAATCCCTTCAGCAGCTCCCTGCCCATCCAGCCTGGCTGCCTCCCTCCTCGGCTCCTCTGCTGGCTCAATGGCACAGCTGCTCCTGTGCCTGCAGGAGTTCTTTCTTGAAGCAGCTCCAACCTTCCTGGACCCCTTTGTTTCTAAGGGCTCTTTCCCAAGGAACTTTCTGAGTTAGTTCCTTAAATAGGCTGCAGTCTGCCCTTGGGCAGTCCAGTGTGGAGGTTCTGTTGATGCCCCTCCTGGTTTCTCCATGTATTGAAAACTCTATAATTTCATGGTCACTGGACCCCAGGCAGCCTCCAACCACCACATCCCCTACCAGCCCCTCTCTGTTTGTGAGCAGCAGGTCAAGCAGGGCTGCCCCCTGGTAGGCTCACCTAACAGCTGGGATAAGAAGTTGTCTTCCACACCCTCTAGAAACCTTCTAGACTGCTTCTTCTCTGCAGTGTTTAAGTCCCAGCAGATGTCTGGTAGGTTAAAGTCGCCCACCAGAACAAGGGCAGGGGATCTTGAGGCAGCCTCCAGTTGTTTAAAGAGTAATAAATTGACCTCTTCTTCCTGGCTGGGTGGTCTGTAACAGACTCCAACCAGGATATCAGCCTTGTTGGCCTTCCCCTTAATTCTCACCCATAAAGACTCAACTTGATCATCCTTGATTTCTACCCCCATGACATCCAGAGCATCCCTAATATACAGAGCCACTCCCCCACCTCTCCTCCCTTGCCTGTCTCTCCTGAAGAGTCTGTAGCCATTGATCACAGCACTCCAATCATGTGAGCCATCCCACCACGTTTCAGTGATGGCAACAACATCATAGTTTTCCTCCAGCACCAGAGCTTCCAGCTCCTCTTCTTTGTGACCCATACTGCGTGCATCAGTGTCCATTAGTTGTAGGAGTTTACAGTAAAGAACTTCATCAAAGATCTTTTTTCCTCACACACTGTAACAGGATTTGTGTGGCACTACTTTAGGATGTGTTTGGGTTTTCATGCTGCCTGCCACAGCAAGTTGTGCACACAAAGCACTGCCTGCCTAAACCTTAAGTGTCAGAAAGGCTTATCAGGATGTACCACCTAAAACTAGCATTTAAAACAATCTAGCATCAAAACTGAAGGGCTGCATCCAAAGCAGCTCTTCTACTGAGATGACAAATCCCTGGCCCAAACCAAGAGGCAATGCCAGGATGCAGAGTGCATGCTCACATACCCCTGTACACTGCCTCAGCATCATACCTGCAATAATCCACACCTCCCTAGGGGCAGAGTGGCAGAGCACACAGAGCAGTGACATGAATGCATTAATGACTGGATGCCACCCTTACCAATCTGCAGCATTTCTGGTTCTGGGGCAGAAACTCTTGGTCTTTTAGGTGAAGGCTCAGAGTAGTGGCTTGACCCTTGAAACAGAAACAAAACCAACACAACAGAGTAAGTCCCAATGTGAGTTATAACCTGAATGTGAATCCAAGCAAACAGTAATTCCAAGCTTGAGGACAATGATTTGCTGGTTCACACTGCAGCAGGATACAAATCTTTGCAGCATGTCTGACATGCATGCTTGACTTTTTTAATGCAAGCCCTCATATCCAGTGATTAAAACAATTCAAGCTTACAAATGAGCTCTCATCAGTCAGCTCCTAAACACTGCATAGTCTGATGGGCTGGGCCTTGTGGAATGTACTTTGTACAAACAGGAGGTAATGACATTATGAGGAACAAGGGATAAAAGTATGGAAATTTCTTACTCCTTTTATCCTGTGGGGCAGTAAGATAAAAAAAAGGATCCCTGTCCTGGACTAGTGGATAAGAAAATCCTAGCAAAAAGACACAGTTTTGCCTTGTAAAATAATGCATTTTGGCTCCTTAACTAGAAGCTTGAGAGAAAGAGTAACGGTTTAAAACCACACTGCAACCATAAACTTGAACAACTCAAAGTACCTGAGAGATAACAAACATCTTGCTCCTTCCTCAGCTGCAAGTGCTACAGCAGAGCAGGCACACTGGAGCAAAGCAAACCCAGCACACAGGAGTAACCAGCTACAAATGGCAAAGAACCACCTGCTGCTGCACAGTTCTAGACAGAAATATACAAGGTAAAGGCAATACAGAAACACAACTCCCCTCCCAGAAATCTAAGTCCCCAGGAGGGGCTCTCAACCACCCCTGCACCTTCCCCCTGCCCCTCTCAACCTTACCCCAGCCCTAAGGAAGAAAAGAGGTTCAGCCAAGAGGTTAAGAAGCAAAGGTGAGTGGAAGGTGAGGTTAGGGAGATGCAGCTGAGTCCGAAGCCAGAAGCAGAGTGAAGAAAATGGCGAAAGTGTTATCTAATGTTTTTCTTTCTCGTTCCCATACATTTCAGCAAGACTCTGAGGGAAGCAGCCATCACCATTGTTTTACTTTCACAGCCTATAATCTACTTTTTCTCACCAAAACATTCTACCCTGCTTCAAACTAGCACAATCCACCCCTGTCTACTTCGCTCAGAGTATCGCTGAGAATTATCTGATCTAATCTAAACCAACATTTACACTAATGAATATCACAAGGTCAGTTCACACTTCATTCCAGCTATCTCAGATGTAGGTGATTCAAAAGCTCAGAACAGTTTGTCTCCTCACAGATGAGATGAGAACAGGGACTCCCAGGTGACGTTGGGTTCGTGCTCATGTACTGTAGATTCTCTCGTAGATTCTTTCAGTGTTGGATGCTGATGGTACCTAGAACAGAAACTCCTAACAGCTTGTATTAGACACTCTGAATTTAAACTCTCTCAGCTAAGGTTAGATTTCTCTGTGGCACACACTGGATTTCACCATTCTCCTGCATTACCCAATAGGTATGACCAGGACCTTCAGCAGAAACCACCCCTCGGACAGGTTTCCCTTCGCCCGAAGGAGAAAATACCCAAACAGTTTTCCCTAACAGATTCTTTTCACCTACAACAGGAACTTTATCACCGTCCACTGTTTGGACCAAGTCTGATTGTGCAGGTCCTGCTCTGTTTACTGATCCTCTACTATTTACCAACCAGGTAGCTTCTGCTAAATGTTTGTCCCAGTTTTTCAGAGTTCCACCCCCCCATGGCTTTTAGGGTGGTTTTCAGCAAACCACTGTAGCGTTCAATCTTCCCTGAAGCTGGTGCACAGTAGGGTATGTGATAGATCTACTCAATGCTGTGCACTTTGGCCCAGTTTTTCACAAGATTGTTCTTGACATGAGTGCCATTGTCTGACTCAATTCTCTCTGGAGTTCCATGTCTCCACATGATCTGTCTCTCCAAACCAACAATGGTGTTAGGTGCAGTAGCATGTGGAACTGGATAGGTTTCCAGCCATCCGGTGCTGGCCTCTACCATCATCAGCACATACTGCTTGCCAGAACGAGATGGAGGCAAAGTGATGTAGTCAATCTGCCAGGCTTCACCATACTTGTACTTTGACCATCTCTCACCATACCATAAGGGCTTGATTCGCTTAGCCTGCTTAATAGCAGCACAAATGTCACAGTCATAGATGACTTGGGTGATAGCGTCCATGAACAAGTCAATTGACCTATCACGAGCCCATCGGTATGTTCCATCTCTGCCTTGATGTCCAGATGAGTCATGGGCCCACCGAGCTAAGAACAGCTCACCTCGGTGTTTCCAATCAAGGTCAATGTCAAGTTCAGAGTTGGTATCAACTTGAGCAATCTTAGCAGCTTGGTCTGCCTGCTGGTTGTGTTGGTGTTCCTCAGTGGCTCTGCTCTTAGGCATGTGTGCATCTACGTGCCGCACCTTCACTGGAGTTCTCTCCAGTCGTGCATCAATGTCCTGCCATAGATCAGCACACCAAATAGGCTTTCCTTTCCTCTGCCAACCATGCTTCTTCCAGTCCTTTAGCCAACCCCATAGAGCATTGGCTACCATCCACGAGTCGGTGTAGAGGTAAAGGATAGGCCAACTCTCACGTTCAGCCACATCAAGAGCAAGCTGGGCAGCTTTTACCTCAGCGAACTGACTGGATTCTCCTTCGCCATCTCTCGCTTCGGTAACTCTCCTGGTAGGACTCCAGACTGCTGACTTCCATATTCACTTGTTCCCAACAAGGCGACAGGAACCATCTGTGAACAAAGCATAGCTCCTTTCCTGATCAGAGAGATCACCATAGGGAGGAGCTTCCTCAGCATGAGTTATTTTCTCCTCTGGAGGTTTGGTACAGCCTATGCCTTCCGGCCAGTTGGTGATCACCTCCACCAGACCAGGTCGATCAAGATTACCCATTCGTGCTCGTTGGGTTATCAAAGCCATCCATTTAGACCAGGTTGCATCTGTGGCATGATGTGGTGATGAACCTTTGCCCTTGAACATCCAGTTTAGAACTAGCAATCTAGGAGCTAAAAGCAATTGTGACTCAGTTCCAATCACTTCAGAAGCTGCTTTCACTCCTTCATAGGCTGCTAGTATCTCTTTCTCTGTTGCAGTGTAATTTGTCTCTGAACCTCTGTAACAATGTCCCCAGAAACCAAGAGGACGACCACGTGTCTCGTTTGGAGCTCTCTGCCAAAGGCTCCAAGTTGGACATTGTCACTGGCAGCTGTGTACAGAATGTTCTTAATGTCTGGACCAGATCGCACAGGTCCCAAGCCCACTGCATGGACTACTTCTCGCTTGATCTGATCAAAGGCTGCTTGGTGCTCAGGTCCCCACTCGAAATTGTTTCTCTTACGAGTCACATCGTGCAGAGGTTTGACAATCTGACTGAAACCAGGAATGTGTAGTCTCCAAAATCCCACTGCACCCAAGAAAGAGAGAGTCTCCTTCTTACTGGTGGGAACTGCCATGGTAGAGACTTTGTTGATCACATCCTGAGGAATGTGACGGCAACCATCCTGCCACCGCACTCCCAGACACTGAATTTCTCTGGCAGGTCCTTTGACCTTGTCTCTCTTAATGGCAAAACCTGCTTGCAACAGAATGTCAATGATTTTGTAACCTTTCTCGAAGACTTCCTCAGCAGTTTGGCCCCACACAGTTGTATGTGCTCTGGAGCTTTACAGCCTATGATCCAGTTCTTCTCACCAAAACATTCTAGTCTGCTTCAATCTAGCACACCTGCACTTGGCCACCTTAAATCTCATCCTGTTGGCCTCTGCCCACCCATCCCGCCTGGCTACATCCCTCTGCATGGCTTTCCTACCTTCCAACACATCAACACTCGCTCCTAGCTCGGTGTCATTCCCAAACTTACTGATGCTGGACTCAATCCCCTCGTCCAGATCATCAATAAAGATATTGAACAGGACTGGGCCCAGCACCGAGCCTTGGGGAACACCACCAGTGACAGCTGCCAACTGCATGTGGCACCATTCACCACCACTCTCTGGGCTCTGCCATCCAGCCACTTCCTGACCCAGCACACAGTGAATCTGTCCAAGCCATGAGCTGCCAGCTTGGCTAGGAGCTTCCTGTGGCAGACAGTGACAAAAGCTTTGCTGAAGTCCAGCTAGACTACATCCACAGCCTGCCCCACAGTCACCAGGCAGGAACCTGACCATAAAAGGAGATCAGGTTGGTGAGACAGGACCTGCCCTTCCTAAACCCATGCTGGCTGGGCCTGATCCCTTGGCCATCCTGGAGGTGCTTTGTGATGGCACTCAAGATGACCTGTTCCATCATTTTGCCTGGCACTGAGGTCAGGCTGACAGGCCTGTAGTTTTCTGCTTCCTCCTTTCGACCCTTC
The DNA here is from genome assembly GCF_015220805.1 of Pogoniulus pusillus. Taxonomy (NCBI): domain Eukaryota; kingdom Metazoa; phylum Chordata; class Aves; order Piciformes; family Lybiidae; genus Pogoniulus; species Pogoniulus pusillus. The sequence continues at coordinate 19,283 of NW_026974553.1, read as the reverse complement.
TTGTGGATGGGCATCACCTTGGCCAGCTGCCAGTCTTCTGGGACCTCTGCAGTGAGCCAGCACTATTGATAAATGATGGAGAGTGGCTTGGCCAGCTCAGCTGCCAGCTCAGCACCCGAGGATGGATTCCTCTTGAAGAATGGCTTCAAGAAAGAGGACATGCTTTGAAGGAAGCTCTGGACAACCCAGGCTTTGGGGGCAATCATGGTTCTATTGCTTTGCAATAGGCTTTTGACAGCAGAGAAGGCCTCAGTCGGCAAGGCTTCAGTGGGCATGGGTGCCCTGCAGGTACGCTGCATGCCGTAGCACAGTGTTTTGCAAGCTCTCAAGGACACTTGCCCTTGACAACTTGGGAAACAACTTTTGCAGAACTGAGATCTGGGTAGAATGAGGCAAGAACTGCTTGCTGAAACCGCAAGGAAGTGGACCACGGAGCTGTAACCTTTAGAGCTGTGGCCAATCATATTCTGACTAGTAGGCATCATTTACTGAGAGTGTTTAAGAACCCTGAGCTGTTGGAATAAACTTGTACTTGCTTAACCACCCCTATGGAGTCGATGGTGCTTGTACTGATCTAGGGATAGGAAGAAAATAGGGGAGAGCATAAAACCAAAAGTATATCTATGCTAGGAAGAAAGAAACAAAGAGAACTAACAAAGGGAAAAGATGGCCTTAACCATTAGCAGAGGATGTATTCTCAAGTAGCAATATGAAAACATTCCAAGGGCAAAAAGCAAATACATCATAATGGTACCCGGGAGGAAGGAGCAGGACTCACCAGCACTCACCACAAACCTGTCAGCCAGTATGCAGAAGGAGAAAGAGCAGAAGACACAGGCTGATAAGGACACCAGAGACACTACACACCTGCATGATCATCACATTCCAGGCGAGGGGTGAAAAGTACATTGTGATGAAGACTCACAGCCTTCCTCCAACCGACCACTGCCCACATTTCAAACACCCCTGCCCACAACTTCTGCGAGGAGCTACGCAAGCGCAGAGGACTGAGAAGATCATTACCACAGGCAGCGGAGGCAGGCGGGTTTCAGTGAGAAGAGTGGACAGGCGCTTCAGGAATAGGCATGGATTCAGTGTAGACATGGGGGGGGCTTGCTCCTTTGGGCTGGGCACGATTTAGGAGGAGACATCCCCCGTGCAGCTTGCACAACAAACATACCTACTCTCTGACTTTCCAGTTCTAGAGTCTCTTTCCCTACGTCAGTACCAGATCCTTTCTGCGCAGATTCCATCCGGTCCAGTGCACTTGTGAGGATCCAACTGGCTCAGCAGCTCCATTACTTCTTCCTCATGGATCACTGGGAGGCTGCACTGGTCCCTGAAAGAGTCCAATGGGGGGCGGGAGCAAGGTGCGTGCGCGGCGCGCTTCGAGTACCTGATGGGAGCGGGGAGCGAGTCAAAGGGCGCCTGCACGGTGGGAAAGTGACGGAGAGCGATGAAGAGGAGGCGGAGAGCCAAGAAGAGCCAAAGTGTAGGGGGGGTGGTGGTAGGGGAAGTGAGGGAAAGAGCTGAAATGGGGGGGGGGGGGGGGGTAGGGAAGAAGAGATGAAGAGAGACGAAGGGCGGGAGTAGGCGGGGGGGGAAGTGACAGAAAGAGCCGAAGTGGGCGGTGGAGAGAGACGGAAAGAGCCGAGGAGGGCCGAAGGTGGGGTGGAGAGCCGAAGAGAGAGGGGGAAAGGAAAGAGCTGAAGAGGAGGAGGAGAGCCGAAGGGGGACGAAGAGAAAGAAAAAGAGCCGAAGAGGAAGGGAAGGAGTCCAATGAGGGGAGGCAAGGCGCATGCGCGGCGTGCTTAGAGTACCAGGAGGGAGGGGAGAGGGAATCAAAGGGCGCTTGCGCGGTGGGAAAGTGACGGAAAGAGACGAAGAGGAAGCGGAGAGTCGAAGAGAGCCGAAGGGCGAGGGAGTGATGGAAGGAGCCGAAGGGGGAAGGCGACGGAAAGAGCCGAAGAGAGCCGAAGGGCGGGGGAGTGATGGAAGGAGCCGAAGGGGGGAGGGAGAAAGAGAAGGAAAGAGCTGAAAAGAGCCGAAGGGCAAGGGAGTGATGGAAGGAGCCGAAGGTGGAAGGGGGAAGGCGACGGAAAAAGCCGAAGAGAGCCGAAGGGCGAGGGAGTGATGGAAGGAGCCGAAGGGGGAAGGGGGAAGGCGACGGAAAGAGCCGAAGGGGGGGCAGAGCCGACGGGGGGGGAGGAGAGCCGAAGGGCGGGGGGCGGGGCGGAGAGTCATGGCGGGGGGAGGCGGAGGGCCCAGGAGAGCCGAATTCGCGGGCGGGGGGAAGGAGCCGAATGGGGGATGCGGAGAGCGACGGAGACACCCGAAGAGGGGTCGGAGAGCCGAAGGGCGGGGGGAAGGGGAGGGACGGAAAGAGCCCAAGAGGAGGGGAAGGAGTCCAACGGCGGGGAGCAGGGCAAGGCACATGCGCGGCGCACTTCGAGTACCTTAAACCCTAACGGGTGACTAACCCTAACCCCAACCCTGACCCTAAACCCTAACCTCAACGGGTGACTAACCCTAACCCCAACCCCTAACCCTAACTAACGGGTGACTAACCCTAACCCCAGCCCCCTAACCCTAAACACAACCCCCTAACCCTAACTAACGGGTGACTAACCCCAACCCCTAACCCTAACTAACGGGTGACTAACCCTAACCCCAGCCCCCTAACCCTAAACACAACCCCCTAACCCTAACTAACGGGTGACTAACCCCAACCCCCTAACCCTAACTAACGGGTGACTAACCCTAACCCCAGCCCCCTAACCCTAACTAACGGGTGACTAACCCCAACCCCCTAACCCTAACTAACGGGTGACTAACCCTAACCCCAACCCCTAACCCTAACTAACGGGTGACTAACCCTAACTCAGCTTCTCCCAAGCACCCCTAAGGCCTTCTCAGGGCTGCTTTTTATCACCTCCAGCCCCAGTCCACTCCAGACCAAGAGATTCCTGCAGACACTTCAGAGATGCCTGACAGAGCTCTAGAGACTGCTTCAGACCTTTCCCAGGTGCCTGCAGACACCTGCAGGCCCATACGAAAACCTACAGACACCTACTGAATGCTGCAGACACTTGCAGACCCCTCCAGTGTCTTAGAGACCTCTAGGGACCCCTCCAGACCCCTACATGGCCCTCCACACCTTTAAAAGCTGCTTAGAGACCTCTGCAAACATCTAGAGACCTCTCCACGCATCTACACATCTCTAGCAGATGCCTACAGATGTCTGAAGACCCCAACAGACCCCTACAGATCTTTAGGAGGTCCCTAGGGCCCCACAAAGGCCTCTCCAGACTGTTAGAGAACCCTGCAGACCCCTCAAGACCTCTACAGACACCTCAAGACCTTCACAGACTTTTGAGACACCTGCAGCACCACAGACACCTCTAAAGACCCCTACCGAGCTCCACAGACTTGCAGAGAGCACTCCAGACCCCTAAGCATACCTACAGACACCTCCAGAGCCCCGCACACCTCTGCAGACTCAGAAACCCTCCAGACCTTTTACAAGACCCCTGCAGACATCTACAGACCTGGACAGAGTTCTACAGGTGCCTGCTGTGCTGGTTTGAGCCTAGCTAGAACGTTCTGGTGAGAAGAACCAGATTACAGGCTGGAAAAGAAACCAGGGCTGATGTCTGCTGCGCTCTCAGTCTGGCTGAGCTGCATGGGAACAAGCAGTAACAGCAGCAGAGAACACTCTCGGCACCACTCTCGCTGGGGCTGCTGGCCGAGCTGCGTCTCTCTAACTCCACCCTCCATTTGGGGTGTTTGAGAGCCCCTCCTGGGGACTCAGGTTTCTGGGAGGGGAGTTGTGTTTCTGTATCACCTTTTACCTTGTCTATTTTTGTGTATAACTGTATATACTGTAAATAGCTGCTTGTGTCTTGTGCCAGCTGTAAACAGAAGCTTCATTCATATTTCCAGAGCTGGATGAGTCTAGTCTGGGTGATTTTCTAAAGTGGGGGGGGGCTGGGAACACCCAAACCTTCCCATGGGGGTTGCATGTAACCTCCAGCTGATCGATGGACATTACCCTCCCCTCTCTGCAGGCAGAGGACAGCAGCAATGGTTTGCAACTCTACTGAAGGCTTTCTGCTTTAGGCTCTGCCCCTTTGACAACTGGCCCAATGTCTAAAACATTTCAAACTCAGACTGCACTTGACTTGTAGCAACCCCTTAAGGGAGCCCACTAGCATCACAAGGGGAATGAAAAGAGGTGCAAAACACAGCCCAGGTCCTCCTTTAGTCACAGAACCACACAAACATCCAGGTTGCAAAAGACCTTCAGGATCACCAAGTCCAACCTAGAACCCTACTCTACAAGATTCACCTTAAAATCATATCCCGAAGCACCACATCCACTCAGCAGCACTTCCAACTCTGACCGGGAAGAATAGCAGCCAGGAGCACACCAACAGCCTTAGCTGTGGCTCCCTCTATCAATCTGCCTGCCTGCCCCTTTCACAACTGGCTCCACCTGAAGCACGGTTTGGCAACCTGAAGCTCTCCTCTCTCCAGTGCAGAAATCAGAGCGAGAAACAAGGCAGACAGAGTGTGCCAGGGGGAAGCACTGATGGGAAGGCTCACAGAGGAGCACCACCTGGCAGACTGCTGGAGAAGTGGCACGCCGAGGTCACTGCCTCACACAGCTTCCAGCACACCCGGGAGGAAGGAAGGGCATCCCCCAGCCTCCTTTCACCTGAGCTGCTCTGCTCTTTGCTCTTCTCCTCGGGCCAAGGACAAGTCCTGTCACCAGCCACTGTGCAAAGCACACCAAAGCATCCCTCCCTCTGTGCCCAGAGCTGTTTCTCTCAGAGCACCGACCGGGCAGCCCAAGGTGTGCCCAGGGAGCTCTCAGCCACGCCTGTGCCTCTGTCTGCATGGATCAGACAGAGCTCCCTCCCAGCTGCACTGCCTGAGATAGCTTCTTGCTTCTCTGATGCTTCAGTGCCAGCTGCAGACTCACTGCAAACAGCCAGGAAGGCATCTTGGACACTCTGCAGCTGCAGACACCGAGAGTTAGCTAAAGCCTCCCAGCAGCACTCATGCTTACTCCTCAAGGGAAAGAGACAAATCTCACCCACAGCCTGCACACTGCCACTGCAGCTTTCTGTGCACATGCAACTGGGTCCAGTTCTGGAGCCCCAAATACAAGAAAGAGCTGGAGGTGCTGGAAGGTGTCCAGAGAAGGGCCACAAGGGTGATCAGAGGAATGGAGCTGCTCTGCTATCAAGACAGGCTGAGAGAGCTGGGGTTGTTCAGTTGGGAGAGGAGAAGGATCCCAGGAGATCTTACTGTGGCCTTCCAGTACCTGAAGGGGGCTACAGGAAAGCTGTGGAGGGCCCTTACAGGGTGACAGGGAGTGACAGGACTGTGGGGAATGGAGCAAAACTAGAAGTGGGGAGACTCAGACTCACCCGTGAGGGTGCCCAGGGAGGTGGTGGAAGCCTCATCTCTGGAGGTGTTTAAGGCCAGGCTGGATGAGGCTTTGGACAACCTGATCCAGTGGGAAGGGTCCTTGCCTATGGCAGGGGGGTTGGAACTGCCTGATCCCTGAGGTCCCTTCTAGCCCTGACAATTCTAGGACTCTACAGCTAGCAACAGCTCCCAGGAGCTGCTGTGTCCAGAGCAGCTCCATGGATACAGAACCATAGGAGCACATCAAGAGCTGTGTGAGCAGCTACAGCCTTCTTCTCTCCCCGCTGGGCACAAGCCATGGCCATGCATGGGGAATCAGCTACCAGCACTCGGCCACTTGGGACAGGAGAGCAGAATGAACCCCTGGGAAACCACAGAGCCCAGGCTGAGGCTTGCTGAGTGCAGCAGAGCTCACACTCCTCAGGCAGCTGCAGGCAGTGCTCTGCTTCTCAGTGCTGGCACTGGGGACATGGGGAAGCGAGGCTGAAATACAGAGAGGGAGGCACAGCACTTCAGCTCGGCAGCCTCGAGAGCTCAGCCTCTGCTGCTCTGCAGGCTTTGCCCCTCCTGCACAGCCCAGAGGCCCTGTGCTGCTCCACCTTCCTCTCCTGCCTGTGCCCAGAGCCAAACACTGGCACCACCAGTGCCAGCCCTGCTTGGCCCCCACGCTGCCGCCAGCTGCACACCCTCAGCTCCCTCAGCCTCTCCCCAGCAGCCTTCCCCTCCAGCCCCTCCCCAGCCTCCTTGTTCTCCTCTGGCCCTGCTCCAGCCCCTCCAGCATCTCTTGCAGGGGGGGCCCAGAGCTGCACACAGTGCTCGAGGTGAGTCCTCCCCAGTGCCAGCACAGGGCAGAATGACAGCCCTGGTGCTGCTGGCCACACTGCTCCTGATACAGGCCGAGAAGCCATTGGCCTCCCGTGCCCCCTGGGCACACTGCTGGCTCATGCCCAGCCACTGTCACCCAGCACTGTTAGCTCCCTCTCTGCCAGGCTGCTCTCCAGCCACTCATCCCTAGGCTGTAGTCCTGCATGGGGTTGTTGTGCCCAAAGTGTAGGAGCCTGCCCTTGGCCTTGTTCAACCTCACTCTGTTGGCCTCAGCCAGGGGCCCAGCCCAGCCAGGGCTCTCTCAAGTGCCTCCTACCCTCCAGCAGATCCACACTGCCCCCAGGTTGGTGCCAGGGCCAATTTCAGAGGACAGACTGCATCCCCTTGCCCAAGTCACCAATAAGGACACTGAACAGACCTGGGCCCAGCACTGATCCCTGGGGACACCACTGGGCACCAGACACCAGCTGCCTGCTGCCCATCCACAGCCACTCTCTGTGCCTGCTCACCCAGCAGTGTGCACCCCAGCGAAGGCTGCACCTGCCTGGGCTGCAGGCTGCCAGCTTTGCCAGGAGGATGCTGTGGCAGAGTGCACCAAAGGCTTTGCTGAGCTCTAGGCAGAGCACAGCCACAGCCCTCCCCTGCCTACCAGGCAGCTCCCCCAGTCATAGACCCAGATCAGACTGGCTGGGCAGGACCTTCCTTTCCTGAGCCCATGTTGGCTGGGCCTGAGCCCCTGGCTGGCTTCTACGTGCCCTGTGATGGCACTCAGGGTGAGCTGCTCCATAGCCTTGCCAGGCACCGAGCTCAGGCTGACAGGCCCAGTGTTCCCTTGCCCTGCATCCTCCTTTTGGCCCTTCTTATGGATGGGCCTCACACTGCCCAACCTGCAGCCATCTGGGACCTCCCCAGGTAGGCAGGACCAGTGCCAGATGCTGGAGAATGGCCGTGCCAGCTCCTCTGCCAGCTCCCTCAGCACCCCAGGGTGAATCCCATCTGGAGCCATTGATTTGTTAGGGTCTAAGAGACACAGCAGGTCACTAACTGCTTCCTCCTGGATTACAGGAGGGATATCCTGCTCCCCATCCCTGCCTACCAACTCAGCAGCCCTGAGCATATCCAATCTTTGTGTTGAAGGCTGAGGCAAAGAGTGAAGCAGCTCAGCCTTTGCCTTGGCTTCCCTCACTCTCTTCCACTGCACCCAACAAGGAGTGAGCTCTCCCTGCCCTGCTCACTCTGCGCTGCACAGAGCCAGCTGCTCCTGTGCCTTCAGCATCTCATGGGGCCTGCTTGGGCCCCTCTGCTTCTGAGGGCTGCTTCCCAAGGCACTCTTGCACCCCTGCAGACCCCTGCAGACTTCTGCAGTTCCCTTGAGACCCCTCCAGACCTCTACAGATCCCCTAGAAACCCCTCCAGACATTTGGAAAAGCTTCTACAGACCCCTGCAGCCCCACACAGATGCCTCCAGACCTTTCAAAGCCCCTACAGACCTCTACAGACTCACAGACACCTACAGACCTTTCAAAGGCCCTTACAGGCACCTCCAGATCCCTAAAGACCCCTACAGATCTGTAAGAGAGCCCTACAGACCCACAGAGACCTCTGCAGACTTCTAGACACACCTGCAGACCCCTAAAGACTCCTACAGAGCCCTGCAGACCCACAGAGACCTTTAACAGAGCCCTAAAATGTACCTGCAGAGCCCTGCAGACACCTACAGACCCCTGCACACCTTTAAAGAGACCCTGCAGTCCCCCCCAGACACATACAGACCTGTAAAGACGCCTACAGGCTCCTAAAGCCCTCTCCAGACAGCTCCAACTATCTCCAGAGCCCTGCAGGCACCCCCAGACCCCTAATTGTAGCTACAGGGCAGGGCACTGACAGCTGCAGGGGGCTGGGCCAGAGAGCTGCAGGAAGGCATCAAACCAGGAGGCCAAAGCTCACCTCTGCAGTCAGCTCTGCAGCAGCACTGAGGCACAGGCAGCAGAGAGAAGAGGACTCCTGTCTCACAGAACCACAGAATCAGGAAGGTTGGGCAAGGCCTCTGAGGTCCTCCAGCCCAGCCATAACCCAGCACCACCATGGCCACTGAAGCAGGTCCCCAGTGCCACAGCCACACCTTTCCTGAGCACCCCCAGGGATGGGGACTCCACCACCTCCCTGGGCAGCCTGTGCCAATCCCTGAGCACTCTTGCAGCAAAGACATTTTCCCTAAGGTCCAACATAAACCTCACAGGCACAACTTAAGTCCTTTAGTGGACTTTAGGTGTCTCTGCTATTAGACACCAGTCAGGACCCATCCTGAGCTGTGCTAAACCCTTCTGCTGAGAGCAGTCTGGGGTCTCTGTTACGAGATGGAGAGCAGCCCTGGAAGCAGGACTGTGCAGTGACCATGGGCCCTGCAGGACAGATGCACCACTCCTGTGCTGAGGTGGAGCACTCAGAGGGACTGAAACAGGAGGCCTTAAACTCTAAGCAGAAACGAGGCACTGAGGCCCCTGCACTGAACAATAAACTCACACACTCAGGATGCCTCCTGTGCAAAAACAAAGGAGAGCCAAATGCTGCTTTCTGCTGAGGTGTTTGTGGGAACACAACAGCTCAGCCCTGCACAGCAGCCTGCAGCCAGGGGACTCCCTCCTAGCAGGAACAGAAACATCACAGATCTCCCAGGCTGGGGAGCAGAAAAAGTCATTCCCAAATCACTCTTTCTTTTGGACCCTACCCAAAGAAAACTTTTCACAACATTTTGCTCAGACAATGTTCAGATCTGGGCAGGAAAAGCCCAGAAGTGGTTTCATGACACCCAGAGAAGCAGCAAGCAGTCAGGGGTGGCAGAGTAGCCTCTTCCTTCTCTCCCACAGGAGCACACACCACATGTCCCAGGGAGCAAACAGCCTCTAACTGTTTTCACTGCACTTTGGCCCTCTCTAAACAGCTTACTCCGGAGGCTTGAAGATTGCAGCCTGCCTGCCTGTGCTCTCCTGACAGGGAGCTGATGGCTATTTACAGGTGCTGGAGGCTGGAGCAGGAGCATGGAGCTCTCTCAGAGGCAAAGCTTCCATTTGCTCCCTGCACAATCTCTGCTGGATTGAGTTCATGGCTCAAGGGACTTGGGTGCTGTTTTCTACTCTGTCTTTCCAGAGGGGAAGCCCAGAGCTGGCCTGGGGGCTCAGTCCCCCTCTTTGTTAGCCTCCCTCAGTGAGCTGAAGCCTTTACAGTCAAAGCTGGGGCTGCACCTGAGCACCCTCGTTCACAGAGTGATTCACAGAGGCTTGTTCAGCCAGTTCCAACCTCCCTGCCACGGGCAAGGACACTTCCCACCAGCCCAGGCTGCTCCAGGCCTCATCCTGTGGGAATGGCATAGTTCAGCTCAGTACTGATGAAACAATTCTCTGCCACCCAGGTGTAGATGGGAGGTAAGACAAATGGAAGTGTGAAGGGAAGGAATGGGGGCTGGTGGAATTAGCCAATGGAACTGGCATGCACGGGGAGTAAAGGCTGGGAGCTGGAGACTGTCAGCCCCGGGAAGAAAGGCAGCAAGAGGGCACCCAGGGCCATTCCCCAGGCAGTCCCCTGGGGGTTAAGTTAGGGCTCTGGGATCATTATCCAGAACCCAGGGGTAAGGACAAGGTTAAAATGGTTAACTGTTGTATGCAAGAGAGGACAAAGGGAAAGACTGGAGCTGACAATTTATGGTGGCCACAGCTTGGATCCTATGCAGACTGGGTCTGTCAGGCTCTAAACACTCAGCTCCATCCCAGAGAACCCTTCCCTCAGGAGGAGAGGGAGCATGCAGCATGCTGGAAGGGAAGTGTCAGGGCTGAAGCACCACCAAATAGTTCTGAAGTAAAAGAGGAGGAAAAAGAAACAAAAACTGAAGATAAATAGGAGCCTTTAAATCATCTCCTGCCCCTTGTAACCCACCACCTACAGCTGCGGGGCAAAGCCTGCCCCAGGGGAGCAGGTAGCTCCCACAGCACCTTTAAGTGGATCCAACAGGAGGTCAGGTTCAAGTCATGGAAACAAAAAGGGCCAGAGAGAAACCAGGAGGAGGAAAAGCATCCTGGCCATGGACGGGGACTGCTCAGAGGCAGAAGGGTCTGACCATGTTCAGCTCTATCCCAGAATCACAGAACCAGTCAGGGCCGTAAGGGACCACAAGGAGCAGCCAGTTCCAACCTGCCTGCCATGGGCAGGGACACCCTACCCTAGAGCAGGCTGCCCACAGCCTCAGCCAGCCTGGCCTGAAACACCTCCAGCCATGGCGCCTCAACCACCTCCCCGAGCAACCCATTCCAGGCTCTCACCACTCTCATGGTAAAGAACTTCCTCCTCATGTCTGCTCTGACTCTCCTCATCTCCAGCTCTGCTCCATTCCCCCCAGTCCTGGCACCCCCTCACAGCCTCAAAAGTCCCTCCCCAGCTTTTTTGGAGGCCCCCTTCAGACACTGGAAGGCCACAAGAAGGTCACCTGGGAGCCTCCTCCAGCCTGCACAGCCCCAACTCTTTCAGTCTGTGCTCACAGCAGAGCAGCTCCAGCCCTCTGAGCATCCTCCTGGCCCTGCTCTGGACACACTCCAGCATCTCCACAGCCCTCTTGTCCCAGGGGCTCCAGAGCTGGATGCAGGACTCCAGATGGGGTCTCAGCAGAGCACAGCAGAGGGGGAGAATCACCTCCCTGGCCCTGCTGGCCACACTTCTCCTGATGCAGCCCAGGCTCTGCTTGGCCCTGCAGGCTGCAGTGCACACTGCTGGCTCCTGTGGAGCTTCTCCTCCAGCAGCACCCCCAAGTCCCTCTCCTCAGGGCTGCTCTCCAGCCTGGCACTGCCCAGCCTGCATTGGTGCTTGGCATTGCCTCGACCCAGCTGCAGGACCTTGCCCTTGCTCTTGTTGACTCTCCTGAGCTTGGCTTGTGCCCAGGTCCTGCCCAGGCCCCCTGGCTGGATCCTGCCCTCCAGCCTGGCTGAGGCTGCACTCAGTGCCTCTGCCCACGGCACCCACAGAGATGCTGCACAGGACTGGTCCCAGGACCCATCCCTGAGGGACTCCTCCTGTCACTGCCGGCACTTGGCCACGGAGCCACTGCCAGCCGCGGGTGCGGCCACCAAGCCAGGTCTGTCTGCAGGCAGTGCTCTGCCCTCACCCCCACCGGCACCAGCCTGAGACCAGGAGGCGCTGCAGGACAGCGCCGGAGGCCTTGCTCAGGCCCAGGGCCCCTGCTCAGGGTATCTGGGGGGGCAGGAGGCCACCTCGAAGGCCCTCTCGGGGCTGTGTGTGCAGGGAGGGTCCCTCCCTCGCTGCTCCCCACGGACGCCCTGCGCTGCTGTGCCCTCAGCAGGCACTCGCCGCGCCCCAGCCCCTCCCTCCCCTCCCCCCGCAGGCGTTTTGAGGCACAAAGCTCCAAACGGAGGCTTTGGTTCCCCTGCCTACCCGTGCCGAAAGCTCTCCGGGGTCTCTCTTCCCGCGGCAGCACCATCCCGGCCCTGGCGTGAGGAAGGGGCGCAGAGGGAGCGCAGTGCGCACTGCCCCCCCCCGAGCCGCCTCCGCCGCGGGCAGCCAGCTCCAGCTCCCAGCATGCAGCGCGGGGCAGGCCGGGCCGGGGCGGAAAAGCGCGGGAAGGGCGCGCGGCGCTGCCAGGAGGTCGCTGCCGGTGCCTGCCGCGCGCGGCCCTCGGTGCCGCTGCCTGCAGCGTGGGGGAGAGAGGCTGCTGCTGCCCTGCCGCCGCCGCTGCTGCTGCCGCCCTGCCGCCGCCGCTGCTGCTGCCGCCCTGCCGCCGCTGCTGCTGCTGCCGCCCTGCCGCCGCCGCTGCTGCTGCCGCCCTGCCGCCGCCGCTGCTGCTGCCGCCCTGCCGCCGCCGCTGCTGCTGCCGCCCTGCCGCCGCCGCTGCTGCTGCCGCCCTGCCGCCGCCGCTGCTGCTGCCGCCCTGCCGCCGCCGCTGCTGCTGCCGCCCTGCCGCCGCCGCTGCTGCTGCCGCCCTGCCGCCGCCGCTGCTGCTGCCGCCCTGCCGCCGCCGCTGCTGCTGCCGCCCTGCCGCCGCCGCTGCTGCTGCCGCCCTGCCGCCGCCGCTGCTGCTGCCGCCCTGCCGCCGCCGCTGCTGCCCTGCCGCCCTGCCGCCGCCGCTGCTGCTGCCGCCCTGCCGCCGCCGCTGCTGCTGCCGCCCTGCCGCCGCCGCTGCTGCTGCCGCCCTGCCGCCGCCGCTGCTGCTGCCGCCCTGCCGCCGCCGCTGCTGCTGCCGCCCTGCCGCCGCCGCTGCTGCTGCCGCCCTGCCGCCGCCGCTGCTGCTGCCGCCCTGCCGCCGCCGCTGCTGCTGCCGCCCTGCCGCCGCCGCTGCTGCTGCCGCCCTGCCGCCGCCGCTGCTGCTGCCGCCCTGCCGCCGCCGCTGCTGCCGCCGCTGCTGCCGCCCTGCCGCCGCTGCTGCCGCCCTGCCGCCGCTGCTGCCGCCCTGCCGCCGCTGCTGCCGCCCTGCCGCCGCTGCTGCCGCCCTGCCGCCGCTGCTGCCGCCTGCAGGGAGCGCTCCCGGGGGCAGCGCAGCGCAGCGCAGCCTTGGCGCTCTCGCAGCTACAAAAGGGCAGCGGCGCTGAGACCTCTGCCCCTGCTCGCCTCGCCCTGCCCTTGGAGCGTGGCACTGCTCCCCTGGAGGGGAGTCCCAACCCTGTCCCCAGGGGGTCCCCATCCTGTCACCCCCAAGGGCTCTCCCTTCCCCACCTCTGCCTAAGCAAGCCCCACCTCTTGTGTGGCCCCGCCCCCTCGGCCCCGCCCTCGGCTCCCATTGGCTGAGGGCAGGGCGAGGCTGCTGGCTGCCACCTGCGGCATGCAGGTAGCTTCGGGAGGGGGCTGGGGGGCACCTAAAGTCCGTCTGGGGCCACCGAGGGCCCTGCTGAGGCCACCAGAGGACCTCCTGGGGCCGACCAAAAGATCTGGGGCCAGCAGGAGGCCACCAGGAGGTGTCAGCCCCCCCTGCTGTGTGTGCCTGCTGTGGAGGGCCTGTAGGCTGCAAGCAGCTCATTGGTGCCTGCTCTGCCTGGGCATGTCTCTGCCTGCACCAGGGGCAAAGGAGCACAAAGGGGCACAACAGAGCGGGGCCATAGACTCAGCTGCCCAGGACACCTGATTGTGTAAGCCCCACACGCCCAGCTTGGGCCTGCCTGGTGCTGGGCCCAGGGGATGCCCATGCTTGGAGCCCAGGCCTGTGGGTTTGCCCAGTATGGTGAGGTTTGGCTGACTGCCAACCTGGTTGGTCATTGGAGTGGCCAATGAGGCCATTGCCTCTGGGCCCACAGTTAATAAGTAGGGGTGCAGAGGCTCCCCTGCAGCCTGCCCACATCCCCTGCGGCTCCGCTCTATTGCCTGCCTGCCTGCCTGCTGCCTTGCAGCTGTGTGCCTGCCTTTAGCCAGGGTCAGAGCCGTGCTCAGACTGCACAGAGTCCTGCCTCTGCCCCTGCAGATCCTGCCTGTGTGCCCCTGGAGAGAGCAGCCAGCAGGAGCCAGCAGCACAAGGCCAGAGGCTGCCATTTGCCCTGACGCCAGAGGATTCCAGCCTCAGAGTCCACAGGCAGAGACCCTGAAGCATTGGACACTGGGCACAGGCTGAGGCAGCCCCGGAGGGTGATTGCTAAGAGCTGTGAGCAGATGCCTCTGTGACTTCTGTCACCTCTGCCATAGAGCAGAGAGCAGCTCTCAGCTCAGCTTTGCTGGGCAAACAGTCTGAGCCCCCAGGTGGCACTGAGCCGCGGGGAACTCTCTCTGGGCATAGTTTGAATGTTTGCTGGCTCTGAATAAGCTTCTGCAGAGAGAGATTCCCAGAATGGCTTCAGAACCTGTAAAGAACAATTCCATATTAAAGCTCAGTGCCTGGGGGTGGCAGAGTTGGACTATTGGAGTTTAATAACTGTACCTATTGTTAGAACTCTCCTCTGGCATTCATTCACTGCTCCCCTCCGCCAGATCGGCCACAGCAATGCCCCCGCACAGACATGAGTGCGATGAAGAGGAGGCTGAGGGCAGACCTCATCACTGTCTGCAGCTGCCTGAAAGGGTGCTGTGGAGAGGCTGGTGCTGCTCTCTTCTCCCAGCTGACAGGACAAGAGGGAATGGCCTCAGGCTGCAGCTGGGTAGGTTTAGACTGGCGATTAGGGAAGTGTTTTTCCCAGCAGGAGCAGCCAGGCACTGGAATGGGCTGCCCAGGGAGGTGGCTGAGTCACCGCCCCTGGGTGTGCTTCAAAGTCGTCTGGATGTGGTGCTTGGGAGTATGGTTTAAGGTGCACCTTGCAGAGTAGGGATCATGGTGGGACCTGGTGACCCTGAGGGGCTTCTCCAAGCTGCATGTTTCTGTGGCTCTGTTCTGTGTGGTGCCTCGGCTGTGGGCTGAGGCAGGGCCCTTAGCTCAGACCAGGATGTTCCCCACCCTGTGTCCTGTCTCTGTACTAGGCTGGTGGTGGACAGGTTCTGTCAGTGTCCAAGCAGTGCTATTACATTTTCTGGTACCAAATGTAGCTGTTTATGGTTTTTTAACAAGCAGACTTATTTTTGTCTGGCTTCTGGTGTCTCCTGCTTGGGTTGTAAACTGCTAAGTAGGAAGAACTTGCCTGGGTGTTCATTTGGAGCATTCCCTGTGCTGGGATCTGATTTGCTCAGCACTGGTGAGGCCACATCTTGAGGACTGGGTTCAGTTTTTGGGGCCCTCACTCCAAGAAAGACACTGAGGGGATGGAATAGATCCAGAGAAGGGTAAGAGAACTGGTGAAGGGTGTGGAGAACAGGTCTGGTGAGGAGCAGCTGAGGGAGCTGGGGGTGTTTGGCCTGGAGAAGTGCAGGCTCAGGGGAGACCTTCTTGCTCTCTGCAGCTCCCTGAAAGGAGTGACAGAATGGGAGGAGATGGCATCATGCTGCACCAGGGGTGCTTAGGTTGGGTATTAGAAGACACTTCTTGACTGAAAGGGCTCTCAAAGACTGGAAGAGGCTCCCCAGGGAGGTGGTTGAATCCCCCTCCCTGCAGGCATTTCTAAGAGGCAGAGATGTGGTGCAAAGGGTCATGGTTTAGCACCAGACTTGGCAGAGGTAGGGAATGGTTGGACTTGATGGGTTTAAAGATGTTTTCCAACCAGAATAATTCTATGACTCTGTGATTGCTCTTCCTCAGAGCTGCCATTGGACTTTCTAGGCTCTGGCCTCTGTTAGGCTGCTGTGTTACTCCTGGGAAAGCAGCAAACCCCTGTGAGCATGGTACTTGCAGTGGGATCATGCTTGCTGCATGCAGTTACTGACACAGGGCTTTCTTGGGCAGGCTTCTGATGGCTGCCATGAGGGGGTGAGATTTCTCCATCAAACTGTATTTACATGGCAGAGTGGCTGGAGTGTTAAAGTGAGAGAGAACTGCAGCCTGGATTTGTTCTTCAGGGCCAAGGTGACAAGCTTGCTTTTTCAAACACAGGACAGTGCAGGTGGGTAGGGGCCTCTGGCCAGCTTTGAATCTGTCTGTCTGTCTGTCTGTCTGTCTTGGCTGGGCTGGATCACCTGGTTGCCCTGCACATGCTGAGTATTGGCACTCAAGATGATCTTCTCCATGACCTTCCCTGGCACCAAGATGAGGCTGACACAGGGCCAGTAGCAAGCAAAGGTCTGAGCAGCAGAGCACAGTGATGTCTCCACCCTTGCTGTGCAGTCAGTTAAAGAGCTAAACCCACTGCTGCTTCTGGTTTGCAGTGGGCAGCTGGTGAGGTGCCAGGCTGCTGCTGCTGCTGCTGCTCTGGAGGGGAGCAGGTTGCTGCAGAAGTGGCTCAGGGAATGGCAGAATGGTTTGGGTTGGAAAGCATCTCCCATGGTCATCCAGTCCAACCCTGCCTCCAGTAAGCAGGGTCAGCCTCAGCTAGATCAGGTGGCCCAAAGCCCTGCCAAGCTTCACCTTGAATATCTGCAGGGATGGAGCCTCAACTACTTCCCTGGGCAACCTGCTCCACGCCCTCACGGCGCAGAACTTTTCCCTACCATCCAATCTCAGTCTGCTCTGCTCTGCTTTGCAGCCTTTGTCCCTTGTCCTGTCACTGCAGGCCTTTGCAAACAATCTTTCTGCATCCTTCTTGTAGACCCCTTCAGGTACTGGAGGGCTGCTGTTAGCTCTCCCCGGAGCCTTCTCTTCTCCTGGCTGACTAACCCCAGCTCCCTCAGCCTGTCAGAGCACACAGAGCAGCTGAAGTGCAGTGCAGTATCCCTGAATTAATGGTGAAACCTTTGGGCAGTGCTAGAAATAGTTTCCTTCATTCTTAGATCATTTCACACCTCTGTGAAGCTGAGTGAAGAGATCAGAACATCTTCCTCATTCCACTAGGACACAGCAATGAGTCACTCACAGAGCCTGTAGAGTGTGTGCTGCTTGTTGTTGTCACGTTCATGTCTTGGGGGCTTTGCTTGAAAGCAACCAAAAGATCATTCCTTAACAAAAGCCCCAAAGCAAAACCCAACCAACCAGAGCCAAACCTTAATCCTTTAAAGCAGCAAAGGCAGAGACATAACCAAAGCAGCTGTTTTACTGCCAACAGTGCCAGAGATGTGGCCAGCACAGCAAAGATGATCCCAACTCCTTCAGGCTGTCAGGATCATTTTCTTTGTACCCCCAGGTCAGAAGTGCACTTCCTACAGCCATGAGAGAAGTGCAGAAGGGTGAGGGAGAATGATGGTGAAACATCTCAGGTTGTTCAGCAGGCACAAGGGGAAGTGAGCAGATTCTTTTTCATTTGGTGGGTTCAGTGCCACGAGTGGCTGATGAGGGAAGAACTCGGTGGAGTTAACAATCAGAATGGTTTGGTTGGGAGGGACCTTAAAGCTGAGCTAGTCCCAACCCCCTGCCTCGGGCAGGGACACCTCCCACGAGAGCAGCTTGTTCAAGACCCAACCTGGCCTTGAGCATCTCCAGGGATGGGGCATCCACAGCCTCCCTGGGCAACCCCTCCCAGTGTCTCGCCACCCTAGGGGGGACTCTTTTTTTCCTTCCAAAGCAGTCAGTACTCAGAAAGATTAGCCTGGGGGGGAGAAGTTTTGGCAGCACACTGACTTTTGTCTTCTCTCACCTTTCTGGTGCAGTTCCTGTTCCACCTGCGGCGCTCCCCATTGCTGCAGCTCTTCAATAGCAGCCTGGATGAATCCTCTTATTGCCATCACCACTTTGCTAGGCAAGAGCTCAGCCACTCTCTCACCATGATCCAGCCCCTCCCTATGCATCTTCCTCCCACAGACCTCCCGAGGTGAGTCCCTGTATAAGAGCAAGAGCAGGATGGATGCAAATGAATGTTCATCAGAGCAGCTCTGTATCTGTAAGCGAGGTGATTATTAAAGGAGGAGATGAGACAAGCTGTTATGTCTGCAGGAGCTTACAGCTTTGATTAGAAACAAACCCAACACAAAACCAAACACCAGCAAAACCCACCCCAAAACAGCCTCCCCAGCCCACCCTGCCAAGCCAGGAGATGGCTCTTGGCCAACCATGAAGATTAACACTCACTTCTTTGGCTTTCTTCTTCCCCAGCCAGTGCTTCTGGACAGCAGCAGCATTCTCCCTGACAGAGCCCTACTGATGGATCCTTTCTCCCAGGTAGTATCTGCCTTGGTGAGGTACAGTGAAACAGGTTCTCTTTCTGTGCATTCCCTCCCTCCTGCCATGCAGCATCACTGCCAGTATCAAACACAGTGTTTGCAGAGCCCACTTAGCAGAGTGGCATCATCTGCATGCTGCCAGGGTTAAGGCAATGTCCTGCTGTGCTCAGGATGTGTTCTCCACTGAGTCACATTTCTCATGGGAGCTTGGCAGTGAATGTGGTCCCATCCCATGCCTGGAAAGAGGCAGGGAACCTTGAAGCTAAGCAGAGCAGTTGGATTTCAGACGCTGGGTGTCGTTAGCAGCCACTCCTGTGTCGTGTCGCGGCTGAGCTAAGTGCTCAGCTCTGGCCCTTTCCAGACCCCAGGTGTGTGTCACTATCCAGACCTGCCTTCCCAGTGCCTCTCCAGTGGGCAGGCCTGGAGAGCTGTGTTTCAGTCTTGTCAGGTTTTGTGATGGAGCTGGAGAACAGAAATGCTGTGAGGCACAGAGCAGTTATGGGGCGAGGGTGCAGAGGCAGCTGCACTTCCCTGCTCTCTCTGGACTCTCCCTGTTCTTTGCTTGTTGCTTCTTTCCCCTCCTGTCCTTTCTAGTCCTGCTGGGGAGGGCCCTTCAACCAGTTTCTGTTGAACTGCCAGCAGGTGGGAGGAGGTGAAACAAACTCATCTTCACAGAACGGTGGGGTTGGAAGGGACCTCTGATGGTGACCCAGTCCAGCTCCCCTGCTAAAGCAGGTTCACCTAGAGCAGCTTGCCCAGGATGGCATCCAGGTGGGTTTGGAGTCTCTCCAGAGAAGGAGACTCCACCATGTCTGTGAGCAGGCCTGGTCTGTGCTCCAGCACCCTCACAGTAAAGAAGTACTTTCTTGGGTAGAAGTGAAAGCTCCTGGGCCCTGCTTTGTGTCCACTGCCTCGTGTCCTATCACTGGGCAGCACTGCAGAGAGTCTGGCCCCATCCCAGTGACCCTTACTCTTCAGGTACTGATCAGATACCCTCTCACTCTTCTCTTCCCCAGGCTGTACAGCCCCAGGTCTCCCTCTCACTCTTCTCTTCCCCAGGCTGAACAGCCCCAGGTCTCTCTCTCACTCTTCTCCAGGCTGAACAGCCCCAGGCCTCCCTCTCACTCTTCTCTTCCCCAGGCTGAACAGCCCCAGGCCTCCCTCTCACTCTTCTCTTCCCCAGGCCGAACAGCCCCAGGTCTCCCTCTCACTCTTCTCTTCCCCAGGCTGAACAGCCCCAGGCCTCCCTCTCACTCTTCTCTTCCCCCAGGCTGAACAGCCCAGGCCTCCCTCTCACTCTTCTCTCTCCCCAGGCTGAACAGCCCCAGGCCTCCCTCTCACTCTTCTCTTCCCCAGGCTGAACAGCCCCAGGTCTCTAGCTTCTCCTGCAGAGGAGATGCTCTCCTAACCATCTCAGTGGCTCTCTGCTG